>NC_047528.1:51041162-51299849 GCF_012275295.1 Melopsittacus undulatus
GGTATTGAAAATGTGTTTTCTGTTTACCTATACTGAAGATGCTTACATATTTCTTTAGAGTTTCTTACAGTACCACAACCGTCCTGCACCAGTAAGTCAATAGAGATCTTTACAAAGTGTCATATGTTCAGAGTCACCACCATCACCAGTTTCAGAGAACTGGTGGGATGGCAAATTGCAATGTCTGATGCTACTGATATATGCATTTGCTACCTGAAGAACATGTAACACCAAAAATCTCACAGGCAAATCTATTCACTGACAAAGTAAGGCACGTGGATAAGTTTTAACGGTGGCACTGCTGGACTCAGGCTGGAACTTCCAAGCAACGTGAATAATTCTCTCCCTAACTTCATTCGGTGAAAGGCAAGACATGCTTTTGAAGAGAGAAACACTACAGGACTAAAATGCAGGTGATACTTTGGCTTACTCAGAAGCCCAGCTAAATCAGTCAGTGGCCCTTCTGGTTCTAAGCTATACAGTGAGAGAGGAGGAAGAAGTTAAGGGAAGTATGCAGTTCTGCTACACAGGAGGTATGTGACATGACTGCATTTGGTCAGACAGCTACGTACTGCGCTGCCATCACTGAAAATCCCTGGAATCGTATGCCTGTGCTTACCTCATTCAGTTCACATTTCAATCCAAAGGTAAAGATTTTTTTCACTCTTCTCCCACTACACTCCAAGTCAGAGATGTGAAGAATACTTAGTGCTTTTGTCATTTCCCTAAAACACATGCTTAGTAAGCCAAGAACAACGCTGTCTGACACCAACAGGTAATGATAAACCAATCGTTTCTTCCTTGGGATCATTAACTGCATGGATGCCTTGGGGTAAGTTTTCAGTTCACGTTTTAATGCGGCTACTTTAATGGCAGTTGCCACATGTCAAGTGATGATGTAAAAGGCACCCAGCTTCAGGATGCTGATAGTATTCAGTGCTCCAAAGGAGCCAAGCACATGCCATAGTCACAGCAAGTCTGTGATGGGTAAGTAATTATTATTAAAAAAAAATATAATGTCTGAAATATAGCAGGACTTTAATTTCTTTTCCTGAGCAAAACCACTGGATACCCTTTCCAGGGTGTTCAAGCTTGTCCTCCTTCTCATGTTATTAACAGGCCAAAAGTCTTCTAAAAATTTAATTACAGCCCATGTTTTGTAACTCTCCACGGAAGTGGACTTGAAGCCTGAACAACAGAGTGCATAAAAATTCAACTGCTGTATGGTTAGAGTACCTCTGATAACCCAAGGGAGCAAATGCTATAAGCAAATAAAAATACAACTGCTACTTAATGAACAAGCAAAATCAAAGATGTGTTAATGTTTAAAAAATATAAATACTTTTATTATTGATTTAGTAGTATAGTTATTAATACTCCCCCATCACCATCCCCAGCAGAAAAAAAATGTGAAAATGCTGTTCTCAACAAAAAGTATAGAGTATTTTTGGAGTATTTGGAGCTTTTTGCACTCAAAACACTTTCTACAACAGAATAACTGTCTGAACATGAAAAACACTGGATCGAATTCTTCTCTTTCTTGGACATACCTAAAAAAAAAAAAAGAAAATACTCCTATGCACCCTTCAAAGCCTCATTCTTACCAGCAAGCTGAGCCAGCAATAAAAAAGTAAAATATATTAAAAAACTAAAAAAAAACAACCCACAACAAAATATAGGTTAAGTAAACCAGAAATATACCCCAGCTCTGCTAACTTTATAACTGAACTACTATCCCAAGCTTAAAAACGTCTGGTGAGCATGGGAACTTATTACAGTAACTACTGACCTTCAGAGTCATATCTGGAATATCCAGAACAACAATCTGAGCTTGATAATCCTGCATTAATACAGACAACTCAGTGTGATACAGGGAAAACAATATTTTGAGACTGCCCTGATCTTCATATTACCATCAGAAATAGCTTTTTATTCTTGAGACATGCAGACTAATATTATGCAAGGGATGCATTATAAAAATAACAATATTCACACACAATCCAGATGCTCCTCTTTCCCATGAATGTACTACTAGAGCGTTTAATGTTCATCAAGCTCATACTTGTCAAAGTCACAACCCAAAAGCAAGAAGACAAGCTTTGAACAATGGGAGAAGAATGTGTCTTCAGCCTACACACTCATTACCTTCGTTTTATAATTCAATGAAAACATGACTTCTTTTCTTCTGTGAGCTTGATCCTGTTTCTGCCAGGCAATAACTTTAGCTTTCCTTCTGCACCACTGGCAACAAATGAGAGTGTGCTTTCTTACAATGGCGAAATTGCACTTCTGAAGCAGAATATAAATAAACGCAAGAACCCTTGCCTAGCTACCTGCAATGCCCTACTTTCTACCCTCATTAATAACAAGCAGCCAACACCTGGGATTTGGGAGAGCAGAGCAGGCACACTTAAGCAACCACATGGTGGTTGTGGCTAGTGCCAGGCCAGCCTTCCTCAAGCACTGTTTTTCCAGTTCTCCAGAAAAAAAAATTTTTGAACATCCTGTGTGAGATAGCAGTTAAAATGAAGCAGCACCAAAGCAGTACTCATACCGCTGTCAGATGCTATATACTTTGGAGAAATTAAGAGCAATTCCTGAAGGTATCCCTAAAGTGAGATTTATAGCTCATGCAGGGTGTTTCAATGCTTCCTTGATTTTATATAAAACAGTGTCAACCTGCAGAAAAGTGACAGCCTCTGCTTACTCAATTTTAGCCACTTCAGACAACACTTCAGCTGAAACTTTCATTAAGAAAATACTAATGCTTTCTGGCTAGTAAACATCAAGGATATACAGGTATTCTTAATTTTGACATGCAACACAGGTAAAAGAGATTTTAAAAGGGTTTTTCTACTCTCATGAATTATACAGCTGTGAAAGCCTGAAACCAGTACATAGAGCATTTTAAAGGTTTTCATACCCCACTAAACTCTTTTTCAAAGCACAAGCCCTAAAGTTACAGACTACCATTCGACTGCAAGTCACAGTCAATCTCTGGACTTTCAGCAGGCCTGTCATCCTGCAAGCACAGACTTCCACCTACCCTCCCCTTTGCCCAGTGAGAACATACAAACATGTCTGGAGTAAAAGGAACCTCTCAGGTGCCCACCTAAAAAGTGGGAATTTTAAGGTACTTTGTTGTTGCTGTTGAACACTTCACTGCGAAACATACAGACTGATAGAGAAGGACTAAAAAATGATGATATAATCAGTCAGAAAACTAGCTATGAGCACTGCACACCTCCTTTTTCGCTTCCAGCTGGGCTGTTTCTGGCAAAACAACCAGTACCACCACAAGATTCCAGCAAAGGAAAGGGTACTGAATAGAAGGAGCATTGGAATGCTACATGGCAAACTGAGGTTCATCCCATCCCCTTCTGCCTAGGATTCCTAGCAAAGCTATTTCCAACACTGTCACCCCAGCATCAAAGAAGAAACTACAAGTCAAAATACTGAACACAGAGTTCTGCACAAACCTACAACTTCCTTTCCCCCCCCCCTCCCCTTTCTGCACAGAGCACCTCTAAGGACATCTTCACGACTGAAAATGTATTTAGCTAAAATTTAGCTTTTAAAATCTCCCTGCCTTTCAAAAGGGATTTCTGCACCTGCTCTGAGTTACTTATAGGATCAAAGTGGTTTTCACTTGTGTTTCAGAGGCTTGCAAGAGCCCCAGGTGCCATGCACCTCTTCCATCTTCCTCTACCACAGAGCACAGCATGACCCTGACTCCTGCTAATGTAGGTGATGCAGAATCAACACTGCCTCTGTAACTGCTCTCTTCCAAAGAGGATCTGCTAAGACTGACAAGCTCGAAGTTCTCCCATTTCACTTTGCACCTCTTTTCCAGTTATATTTCTAAGCAACTACACTGTTGAGCTGTTAATTCTCCACTGCTCTGAGTTATACATACCCATGCCAAGGTCTCCACTAAGAAGAGCACAAGCACTAACTTTGGACTAGCAGTCATCTGGTCTCATGGAAGTTTGTGGAGCACTTCTGCAGACCCTGCCTTCGCTCTGCTACGCCCCAAGCCTCTCTAGAGCCAAGGCAGCAGACTGACTGCAGCTGAAGTGGGGATGGGAGCAGCGAGGCTGCTGCCCCACCATTCCTTACACCGGGAAACTCCCACGCCGCTATTCAGCTCAGAAACCACCTCATTCAAGCGGGGGAAAGCCCCACACGGAAATCAAGATCAGCAAACTCTGACGAGATGAGCAATACCTGGCCGCGATCCGTTATGAAAGCGGGGAAGAGGAGCAGTGCCAGGGAGCAGCCCTGCACCCCCTACCCGGCCGGGGAGACCCGGGCAAGGAGGCGGAGAGCGGCGAAGGACGCTCCCGCAGCTCCCCAGGGAATCGAACACGTGCTGCAGCGGGGCGCCCGGGCCGCCCGAGGCGGGCAGGCCGCGGGCTGCGCTGTCCCCTCACTGCCGCCGGGGATTACCGCCCGCCGTGGGCTGCCGGCTTCACCTCAGGAGACTTCGCCGCGCTCCAGCAGCCACCTGCGTGCGAGCGGCTGCCGGCAGGCACGGCTGCCCCGCCGGCACCGAGCCGCGACTGCACAGTCACTACCGGCAGCCGGCACTACCCGCGCCGGCAGACACCTCCCATCCCCCAGCCCGCCGCCGGGGCGCCCGGACCCTCCCGAGCTGCCCTCACCCGAAGCTCAGCACATACACCCCGTCCCCGCGGGCTGGGCCCCGCAGCCGAGCGACCAGGTGAAGTGAGGTGAAGTGAGGTGAAGTGAGCCGAGCGGCGCTAAGCCTCGGCACGGCACCGCCGCCTTCCCCCCGCCTTAGACCGGGCGCTCACCAGAAGAAGAGCCGGGAGCAGAGGTTGGCATCCCGCAGCGGGTTGGGCTTCTCCTCGCGTGGCACCGCTTCCATGCCGCCCGCCGCGCCAACCCGCCCCGGCGAGGGCGCAGGACCAGAAGCGACTTCCCACCGCGGCAGCCCCCGCCGCTGTGCCGCCGGCCGGCGCTGTTTCCGGGAGCTCTGGCACCCCCGCCTCGGCCCTCCCTCCGCCGCAGGACGCCTCCTGCCGGCCCGGCTCGCCCGCGGCTCCCGCCGCAGCGCGGAGCTGAGGCGCCGGGCAGCCCCGGAGGCCGCGCCCGGCCGGCACCGCCCCTGAGACCAGCCGGGTTTCCACCGGCGGGGGACGAGGGCCGCAGCGGCGCCGGGCGGTGTGGGGGCAGCTCAGCGTGGTGCCAGCCTCAGGCCGAGGGTACGCCGCTCTTCGGCCCCTGCTTTCTCGCCTCTGTCTGTGTCCTTTCCAGGTGGAATGCATCTCCTCAAAGAGCACGTGCCAAGCGCCTTTTGGGGTAGAAAAACAGAGGGTCAGGGGTGAGTCACGTAATAGGACCAAACGTCACCAGCAATGCTTGCTGTCACTTCTCCTTCCCAGGTGTTGCAGATGGTTCTATTGCCCCATCCCTAGCAGTGTTCAAGGCTAGGTTGGATGGGACTTTGAGCAGCCTGGTCTAGGGGAAGGTGTCACTGTCCATGGCAGCAGGGCTGGAACTGGGTGATCTTTGAGGTCCCTTCCAACCCAACCCATTCTGTGATTCTATGATTCTGTAAGAAAACCAAAACAAAAAAACAACCAAAACCCCAAAAGACTGTTTAACAACATTTAGGATAGTTTGGTGGTACTAGTAGTAGTAATTAAATATTCCAGGAGATGGTACCTGCAGAAATCCTTGAAGCCATTCTCAAAAGTTCAGCAAATGACCACCAGACTCCAGTACTGTCACTGTGCTTGCCACAGGGAGTACAACCGAAGGGAGTAGAGGAAACTGCAAGAGACTACGGGACATGTATCATTGACAAACAACTGCTAACCTCCATGACAATGTAATTGACAGTATGGGTCCCTGCCATACTGGCTATTTTTCTGTGGTCTCAGAATCACAGGATGGCTGTGGTTGGAAGTGACCTCTGAGGTCATCTGGTCCAACCCCGCTGCTTGAGCAGGATAGCCTAAAGGCAGTTGTCAAGACCATGCCCAAACAGATTTTGAAGATCTCCAAGGTCTCGACAACTTCTCTGGGCAGCCTGTGCCAGTGCTTGACCACCCTCACAATGTTCAGAAGGAACCTCCTGTATTTCAGGTTGGACCTAGTGTTGACCCCTGATATACACAGCCATATCCTCCAACCAAACTCTGTACAACTAATCACAACCCTGAACTCCTGGGCTTCTTCCCAGCCCAGCCAAGTCAGCTCCAAGACAGGCACCACTCTTATGTTCTGTGTATTCATCTCATGCACCCAGCAGCAACCAGCCCTGTCTCTTCCTACTAAAATGCATCGCCAGTGAAACGGTTTACAGGGGTGGCATCTGACTTACCTTAGAGGCACTGGAGTTGACACGCTGTTGAGATAAAAGAGGGGTAGAGTCTGGGCCACGCTGTATTATTGAAGGAGCAGCATCAGTTCACACTTGCAAGGATGTTATGATAATCATAAGTCAGACAAATCAAGCTTAAGCTTGCTGTCAGTGAACACTGATGAGGCTGGCAGCAGTATGCACTGCTTGAGCATAGACAATGTGCCACAGAATTTTGCAAGCACTAAGTAGTACACCTGTCAACAACTGTCTGTGATCCTTCCAGATTAAAACAAGGAAATAAACTCAGAGAAATGGTGCAGTGGTTTGAAAGGACATGCTTTAAGGAAAGAGTGCTTATGTATTCCAGAACCTGAATAATTAATTTAAATCATCTCCCAAAACATACAAAAAAAAAGCTCTGCACATCAGCAAAATCTGGCAGGTTTAGATTTCTGTGAAGCAAATTATTTAACTTCATAGCAATAGGAGAGTTAAAAGGTATGACAGCTCAGTGCAAGTCCCAAACCGCCAGTAAAGTTTGGGTCAAGCAGTGAGAGAAAGGAAGATGTAAAACTGAAACTGACTTCCCTTCATGAAACATTACCTTTGTGAAGTAGATATGCAATGAAAGATTATCCAAACATTTCTTAGTTTGGGCAAGGAAATAGAATACTGGTCATGAACATTAAATTTATTTTTAAAATGCAGTTAGAAGTATTAAAACAAAATATTAAAGTTTTTCTTTTTGCAGCGTGATTGTAATGGTAGGAAAAAGACAAAGATCAAATCTTAAGAAGTACATTTTTCCTTTGCTAGACTTACCAGCAACAAATGTTGGCCAGTACTCAGTTTGAAAATAGGTACTAGTGTTTACTTATAAGTCCAAAACAAAACACCTTGCAAATTCTTGGAGAAGGAAAAAATAAAAAGGAAGGGGAAAATAAAATTCAACAAACCCCATAATACCCTGAAAGCCAAATGAATCTGTAACTTTATCTGTCAAGTGTGCAAATAACCATTAGAAACCAATGCAGTAATAAAGAACTGTGAAGCAATTAGCAACTAAGATGCTCAGGAAAATCTGAGACTGCATATGAATGGGAAGGGGAAGGGAAAATAACAGAGTAATGAAATTCATAATCTTTCTGTTTTAGAGAGAGAGAAAAGCAAGATACAAACAAACTAATCAAAATGCAGCTTAGTAAATCTGCAATACGGGTAACAGTCTAGCAAAGCCAACTACTCAAATAGGATAATGGCCAAATTAAGGCAGTAGCATCTGAATTAAACCTGTTATGCATATACATTGTACTAAGGAAATCAATTCTATGGTCACAGAGGGTGTCACAACATGAAAACACACAAGATTCCCTGTTTATTCACTGCACAAGAAAGACCATAGTCACCCAATAAGCATCTGTATGATGCGTGGCTTGAAGCCCTTGCTCTGCTCTCTTCTCATTCTGAATGCAGTCAGACTGACGAGTTTCTTCATGTGCATTTTCTGTGGCACTTATCACTAAAGTACCAGGAGTTCACAAACTGCTGTTCTGAGAACCCTGAGAAGATAATTGGGCAGTTTCAACCGAATCCCAGATGGTGAATGGAAAAGAGTGTGGACCTTAAGGTGAAATATAGCTGCTGATCCCCATTATGCAATAGGAACTTGACTAGGATTATGTAATAGGAAATTCCTATTATGCAATAGGAAAGCTTACTCTTGTGGAGGATGTAGCACTATAGCCTTTCCCTTTCAGACAAGCAGCCATTGATTTCAGAGCTGAACAATTTCACCATGTCATACCACAGGGCCTTGAGAGCCACCTAGAGAGCCAAGACATGTGCATGAGTGTGTCTGAAAAGAACATATTAAAGATTTGCTGTCTCTGAGGCAGTATTAGGGACAGAAGCAGATTCAAAGCTGTTTGAAAGACATCAGAGGGAGTAGTTTCCCAGGGACAAGCTATGATAGCAGAATGCAAAGTCTTTACAACAGTACATTGTTTGAGTTTAATGTTTTTTTGATTGAAGCCAGGCAGAAAGGCAGACTGTATGCCTGCCTGAGAAAATAAATAGGCAGTCTTATTTGCTGCCATGCCGCAGGCAAGAACGCAGGCTGTCCCACTGGCTGTGAGCCCAGCTTGTCACTATCCAGTGGCCTGTTTCATCATCTTGCTGACGTATCCACCAGAGAATCGCTTCTCATCCTTCTGCAATACAGACATAGCAGCCTGTTCTTGTTCAGCTGCAGAACACAAATGTCAGTGCTGCAGAGCCAAGCTCTATGTAGTTTTGCTATTTCATTCTCGTGATCAGTGTGGGATACCAATAGTCTTCCTCAGCTTCTCTTCCTATTTCTTCTTGTTACCCCACTAGCCATCTCTATTTTCCTCATATCTTTTACTACATCCCCATGTTAATTTTATACATGGCACAGTTTCTTATTTATACTAATTGACTTACTCATTCTCTTTAAATTAAGGTGCAGTTCAGGTGTCTAAGAAGAGGTGCCTTCTTCCATCTTTGACATGATGGGGTATTCCACTCAGCTACAAGTTACCACTCCAGGTTTCAGGTCTTCCATTAACTGTGTTACATCTGCTCATCCCATGCTCATGTGTCTGACGTGTTATAATTGACAGTGGGCACCTATGTTTAGATTACCAAATCTCACCCTAACCATCTTCACTTACTGAATCAGTCTGGGGTTTAAGCCAGAGCCCTCTCCATCTTTGACTACCACAATTAGGTTACTTTGGCCAATATGATTCTCCCTAAAGAACTTTTAATTTCCATTCACATTTGTCTTTCTAATTGTCACACACACACATACACACACACTATATATTTCTGATAACTTTCATACTTTAGTTCGTTTGGTGTTTGGATGTCCACTTACTTGCTTTACACAAAACTATGTTAAAATCATTTATCCATAGCAAATAGTTTGTATTGATTATCTGCTAAAATTCAAAACCAGTTACTTTCTATTAAATATTTGATGCAGTAGAAAAGTATCAGAAAATGTTGTACTAAAAGTTAAAATGTACACACCTACCACCTGTTCAGCTGCCCCTAACAATATTCCTCTCCATACTTCTTTCACAGATACTTAGAGACTGATATTTCTGTCCAATAATTTGGATGAGCTTGCAGCAGGCCTTCAGCAGCAGCTCCCTGTGCTATTAGTTAAAACACCAAATCATGTGTTTTTACAATATTGCTGTTCTGAGCTGCATAGCCCTCCCTCCTATAAGCAGCTAAGAGCTTATTTCACTGTTCTAGTCTCACGAGGTAATAGACATTAAACTTCTTGCTTCTATTCATTACAGTTTCAAGAGTTCAATTTTTTAACCCACATCTCTAATATTGATAATACAGCTTCTGAAGAGCAAAGTCTTTCTTTATGTTCTCTTTCAAACAGTATGTTGCAGAAAACCTTGCCCTTCATTTGCCTTTTTCCTATCCTGATCTCTTGCTTTTTTAGCTTAATACTAGCCCACACAGCCCAGGATAATCTCCAAGCAACAGTGAATTACAGTAACAGAAAAATTAAATTGAACTAGTTTCAGGGCAGGGGTGAGTCAGCAAACAGAAAACAAACTTGTGTAAGTATTGTGCAGACTCTGACTGATGGCCTAAGGAAATAAAGACTTCTCATCCCTGACATTTAAAAAACAGATTAGATTGCTTCTGCGAGGAGCAGGGAGTTAGATTCAGTGATCCTTCTGGGTCCCTTTCAACTTGAGATATTCTATGATTCTATGTTTCTGTAATCTCTGTCATGATGTTTGTTCAACATAGGTAACCTAAGTCCAAGGGTAGAAAGTGGATTAGCTGACCTCTCGACATCTGTGTTTTCCCTGAATGCCAGTGCCCATGGACTCATTTGACTAGGCAGGATTGCCAGGGTATTGTCATGACTTCCACACAACAAAGGGGAAATTATTTTGTAAAACGTCTTCTCGGAGCCTGAAGGTGAATGGTTGATTTCCACTTCCAGTCATGTATGTCTGATTGCAGTGATACTGTGCCCTTGATGTACAGACTGGAGGATCACAAGATCCTTTTGATCCAAGTACGAATTTTGTCTTAATTTTCTACAGCAACATTTAGGACATACAATACTGAAAAATGCAAAATTCAAGTGGCTTTGGTTAGAAACCTCTGTTTTCAAAAGTGGCTAGGAACAAACAAACAACATTCTTCCAAATGAGTTACTAAAACCTGTGCTTCTTTCAAAGCTTTTCTTGATTACAGCATTCTCTTGCATTTTCCACATACATTTACACGACGCGGTTTCTGTTGCATGATCTCTTTCGTTTAGTGTCAGCCCAAATAGGTAAGAGGGAGAGGAGAGGCATCAGAAGTGGAACCATGGAACGTTTCCCTTGCCTGTGAAGTAAAGAAGGAAGGAAAAAACATCATGAGCATTCAGGCATTTAAAAGTTCCACAGCAAGACAGTCAGCAGGTCCACCATTATGTCCCAGATGTTTCCGGTTGTTCTTGAAGCCACTCTGCTTCTATGCTAAAGTCAGAAAAATAGACAATGTACAAATGCTCAAACAAAACTGCCTTTCTTCCCAGAAGAATTCCTTTCCCTCTAGTAATAATGCAAATAATCAACAAGGTCAAGAAGAAAAGGCATGTAAGTCACTTTTCATAACCAAACCTCACTGTCAAGGTCATCTGGATCCTCATCGTATTTCATTTGGCATTCCCAGACTTATGTTTAAGAAAGTTATTTTTGGCAACAGCCAGGGGACAGAAGACAACACAGACAAATTCACAGGTTACTACATAGATCTGAGGGGTTTTTCCTTCTGTAACATAAAGCTACAGAAACGCTTGCTTAAATTGAGAGGCACAGTGTGACTTTTGCCTTACTGGGGTTACCAACTATGATGGGAGGTGGGACATAATTAAAACTATTTATTTTGTTGTTGGTACTTCCGACCTCAAAATAGTAATTGCAGATTGTGACTTCAGATCTATAGATGTATGCACTTACAGATCTATACACTAGAGATGTTCAAATTTCTGCCAGTAACAATGACCCTAAAAATTATATCTGGGGTTTTGGTTTTTTTTCACTTTTCTCTGAGATGCTTGTATAGTATTTGCTGCCAGCAATGGCCTAAGCAAAAGCCTAATGCCATCCAGCATCCTGGATAAAGATGGAAAATAGCTAGAGTACTGCCAGGTGCAGTAATATTTAGAGGTCCCAAAATTAAGCACTCACATAAATTTTAATAGTGTAAGCAACACACTCACACTACACTCTGAAAACTTGATTTCTACCTTTAATAAGAACCTCACAATGCAAAGTTAATAGCACTGTGTGTGCATATACTGTTAGCTTTAGATAACAGAAAGCACAGACAGAGACCTGGCATTCTAGCAAGATGCTGCATGCAGGAAGATAATAATAATTAAAACTAATAATTAAAAAAATAATAATTATTCTTAGTTTTTCTGCTGAGAAAAAAGAGAATGCTTTACCCAGTTTTTGATCCTTTACTGGAAAGCTGGAGACCCATGAAAAGGAGAAATGCAGTTCTGTTCTAAAAGAAATAAGCTAAGACCAGCAGAGCCATCTTCAAAGTATGTCAGATATTTTGTGACCTGGATATGAGACACTTACTGTGAAGTATGGACAGTCAAATCAGGACACAAACAATGTCAAATGACTGCAAACATAGTTGCTCTCAGCCTTGGCCAGTGCAGTATGTCAACACTATTATTGCTATGTATGTCTTCCTTAGCTCTCAGCTGCCTCACCAGGGTCTAGCACATGTAGGTCCATGGCCTGACTTTTTGTCTGGATCACACAGAACTCCCACTTTTCTAGGGCATCAGAAAAAGAAGAAAGAGAAGTTTCTCTGACACTACTGGGCACAGCTCTCAGCAGACCACCAGTTACCTGCCAATGCAGAGCTCCCAAAATGCAATTTTTGGAGTCCACATATCCTTGGCCTGCAGGATATCCTCATATTCTCCTCACCTAACCACACACCACTTGCAAAGCTCTTCTCAATTCTAACACATCTGGGGTATTTCAAGCAAGGGTGGACTACATAAGAAGAATATAGAAAGATTTTTCTGAATCACATGTGTTTTGTGAGACAGAGTTTTATAATATTTGTAATGTAATTATTGTATTATATTTGTGCTAATTTCTCTATTTGGTTTACATTAAAATGGTAAATTTAAGCAAAATTAAGTGGTAAATTTAAGCAAAATTAAGTACCACAGAATGTTTAGTCTGGAGAAAAGGAGGCTCAGGGGAGACCTTCTTGCTCTCTACAACTACTTGAATGGAGGTTGTACTGAGGTCAGCGTTAGTCTCTTTTTCCTTAGGTAGCAAGTGACAGGACATAAGGGAATGGCCTCAAGTTGTGCCAGGGGAGGTTCAGATTGGATACTAGGAAAAATGTCTTTCCTGAAAGGGTTGCAGAGCACTGGAACAGGCTGCCCAGAGAGGTGGTGGAGTCACTATACCTGGAGGGATTTAAAAGGTGTTTAGACGTGGCATCTGGGATGTGGTTTAGTGATGGACTAGGCAGTGTTGGGTTAACAGTTAGACCTGATGATTTTAAGGATCTTTTCCAACCTAATTCCAACCTAATTTCCAACCTATGATTCAAATGCCTATAAACGTAGCCTCAGAGGCACCAAGGATATTTACACACCCATTGTTTTTCTGTGTGTATATTCTTACAACATCTTAATCACTGTTGAATCTGGGTATCTTCTAGCAACACGTTAAGTACCATGACTAATATGTCAAGTGTTGTTTATTCTTGCTCTCAATCTGTTTTGATTTAGTGCAACTTCAAGCTAATATGCCCACAGCTGTGTTTAGGTTACAGAGAAAAAGCTTGAAGCATTACATATTGTGGTAGTGAGAAGAAGGCAATGAGGTCTTCCTTAGTACTCCCTTGCTGTGACTATTTGTTTCTCAGCCTCAGACAAACCAAAGTGGAAAATTTTGTCTTCTGCATAGGAAAACTTGCTCTTACAGAGGGACATTCTATTTCCTCTGTGGTGGAAAGATGTTTGCATGAATCATTTAGGCATTTATTTAGATCTCTGAGAGCAAGCAACAGTGCACTTGGAAGGCAAATACTGGGAACTTGAATTTAGCAATAGTTTATGGAAGACAGAGCAGAGAACAGACCACAGATATGTGTTCACAGTATTCTCTGTTACCTTGGGGATGTGCACCTTGTATTCTGCACTTCATGGTACTTCCTGTGGGCCAAAGACTTGATGTCCAAGAGTAGGTGCAGTCCAGAGAGAACAGGCATGTGGGTAAGTGTAAAAAAGAGAGGGGAATGTCATGGTCTTAGATGCATCACACCAAACTAACTCACAATGTCCTATTCTGTGGGAGATAAGAGAAAGAGGTACTTGTGTTTGCTAATGTGCGAAAGGTTAGTGTTGATCAGAGATCTGGGAGCACTCCCATGCTATGACTTGAACCGGCTAGATGTAAACTTGCACATATGCACCTTCTCCTTTTGCTTTTAAATTGCAAAGCGTTCCTGGGAATCCAGGAATGTGGCCATGTTTGCATTCATTACATCTTAATCTTTTTCTTTATCAGTGTCTTCATCCTTACCAGACAATTCTTACTTCTCTGATCAAATCCTCTGCCTGCATTTTCATTCTGATGGCCTTTCAACCTCTATACCCTAGACCAGAAAGACATAAAAAGGCTGTGGATGTTTTCAGAAGAGGCACAGCACAAGGAGAAGTAACCATGAAGTCAGAAATGTCAGCATAAGAACAACAGTTGTGGTAGTAAGGATTGCTAGATGAACCACGGAGAATAAGAACGGAAGAAAGGCTTTATGTAAGAAGGGGGCAAGTATTCTCCAACGCTTGCAGAGGATGTGGGTCCAAACTGGTGCCAGAGGGAGAAGCAAGGAAAATGAGGTAGGAGGGTAAAAGGCTGAGCATGATAAAAGAGGTGAGGTTAACCACGAAAGGGGGACAGGGAAGGAGGATGGTTGTGTCAGGTACTAAAATGGCCAGCAGATGGTGAAGTGTCAAATAGCTGCCACCAATATGCATCAGGTCCTGACAACAACTGAAATTCAAGACCAAATTGACAGAGAGGAAATTCTTACAAGTTCCCTTGGTTGTGAGCAGGCAGTAATAGGTGGGGTAGATTTGTGTATATATTTATAGGCTCATATCTCTGTGCGTGGGATGGCTTTAGGCTATATCGCTGTAATTGTTTCTGTAACTACATGCATTTTATACCCTTCAAAATACACTTCACAGCAGGAAAATGCTACACTATCATCCCTCCTGACACAGAAAGTTTGTGCTACCATGTGTGCTCCTTTCTTCTCTAGATCATCTTCAAAGGAGATGACCAGCTATCAGAGGATTGCACAAAAGCACCACCTCTCTCTCTGGCAGTAATTAAAAGGAAACACCAAAGCTTCCCACCTCCTAAGTGCAGGCAGCACCTAACAGGAGCCTCTGACTGAATTAGTTTTCCATAAACCTGCCATGCTTTTAGCAATGTAGATGAGACCTTTTGAATCCCCCCTCCACCGTGGCACCTATGCTGATGGTTCTTCCTTCCTGCCCCTCTCAACAGAGAAAAATGGAGAGTAAAAAAATCTTACTGAACAGTCATTTTCCTAAGAAGTAATCTTTATAATGAGCTTACAAGAGGACTGGACAAATCACTGTCTTCGTAGTTTAATGCTGAGCTCCTCTGGGCATTGACTATCTTTTTAATTCTTTAATTGTCTAGTACTAGCATAGTGCTTCTCCTTCAGGAGCAGCATTCCCAGAAGCTACATTATCACAGGAAAAGAATAAGAATAAACTTGCCAGCTTTTGTTCTACACGTTAAATAATGACCCTTTGAATGAGTCATTTAACCTGCAAAAAATTTTAAAAAAGTTTCCTTTAGTAATTTTGTAAGAATTATATTTCCTTATAGGAAGGTCATTCTTTGAAGGAAGAAGGCCCACCCAGAATAAGAGAACTGTGGCATTATTAGTTTCTGCATCGGAACATTTGTTAAGTAGGTGAACTGGGTAAGTGCTCTCCACTTCCTCCTGCTGAGTTTCTGTTCAGCAGGAGTGACTCAGTACACCCAGATGTTTTGTTGGACATATTTAAAGTGAGAGCACTCAAACAGATAAATAGGAGTAAACAGGGCTTTTGGAAATGAAAACAAAACTAGCATCCTACTGAGCTCCCAGTGAGCTCCAAAGCCTTGTACAACCCTTCAGGTAAGTCTAAATACAAAGTACATCCCTAAGCATCTCTGCAAATCTTACTTATTCAGGAGGATTTAGGCTGCTAGGAGTCCAGATCACATATAAAGTGACACATGTTGTCACTATTATGTGAACTAGGTGACATTTCACATAATGTACTTTTCTGTAAAGGTGTGGCATCATTACAAAAGAAACATGGAAACAGTTCTCATTACCTTTGCCACAAGGAGAAAAATCACACAGCAAAGCAGTGGTGATATGATGGCCTAATTCTATAAATGCCTATATAAGCCTGCATTTCAGTTTCTGCTCATGCTGCCTTACAATAGCAAGTATATAAGTTTAGAATTTTACTTCAAGCTGAGAACTATTACAGGTCATAAAATTAAATGCTTAAGCTAGGCACATCCTTATCTCCCCAATGGGACATGATAGTAAAATCATTTGCAAAGCATGTTTAGGGTGGACCTAATTTGTAATGGTGACAAGGGACCAATACGGAAGGCAGAAAGGTACATGTTCTTTAGCAGATTGCAACTTAAAAGGCACCACACACTTAAATTTGGTGTCAGCTGAGCAAGTAGAGAAGAAAGCAGAGAGATGTCTATGCTACATTTCTACCTATTCCTACAGTCCTTCAAAAGGGTAAGTCTGTAGTAGCAGGGGCTTCCAAGTCTGTAGCTTGACCAGTGAACTATCACAGCTCCCAATACTTGTACAGGGAAATTTTAGCTGCCATGGCAACCATTTTTTCCTGGTTGACTGCACTGGATAAATATTCGATTAAACCCTTTTATATTTATGCCTTTAATCTAATAGGTTTCTTTAGTGAAACAGTTAATTTAAAGGTTTTGCTACCTAATCATGCAGCAACAAGCACAGTTCAGCGCTTGCTTGGATGAATGGTGGCATGATTAAATGATAACAAATGACAGAAGACAGAGAGTGAAAGCAGTAAGGGAAGTAGAAAAATGATGCTCTTTTGGTGGTTAGATGCATGGATGAACCTATGTGAATGATACTTTTTTAATTCTTATTTGGTGGCAATTTCACAGAAAAGGTTAATTTCAGGTTGAAGAAAGCTTTTTATTCAGCCTGTGAATCTGAGCACTTTGCATTTTTGACCTTAAAAGAAATTCCAGACTGAACAAGTGATTTCAAATAGAATTATTAAAACATTTTATTTAACATAAATAAAATAGTTTTCTTTGCTTTTGCAATCTCAGTTTGGATTTTTATTGACACAGTTCCATAAATCTGTAACAAATTGTCTTGCCAGAATTACTTGTCTTCCATAAAAGACCACTGAACATTTTGCAACATATTTCAAGAAAACTATCATCCAAGAAATGTTCAGAAAATAATTTATTATTATTATATTTTATTTTTCTCTTTGGCATATCTTGATCGCTGCATATCCCTTTCCCTGTGTTTCCTTTCACACTGACTCAACAATACAGATAGTCCACCTCTATCTATTCCCTCTAAAAAGTTAAAAATTTGTTAGACCCCAGACTTTTAATTTAGATTTTATTAAGCCTGAAGCAATCTCTCGCTGTATTTCATTTCTCTGGGCCCACATTTAAATCACTGTTTGGCTTTTTGTCAACATCCCCTTTCCATGACTAGCAGGCATCATTTCTTGGCTCCTCTAGAGCTACAAGTTCATGTTTTCTTTTTAGACTGACTCCGAACTAGCTTTTCTTGTGGTACATGCGGCATGTGGGGTTTTCCTGAATTAAAATTGGGTGGCACATGGCAGATATCCCTGACTTTTCCTGATGGTTCTATAACTCAGCAGTCCTGCCACTCAGCTCCAGAGCCCACTGGCTCTTGCCCAGCTCATGCCTCTTCTCACATGAAACCTTCTGAGAACTGCTGCCCTAAGTAGGCTTTTCAAATCAAGGTTGTTATATTTATTACTGGATTTTGGCAGTATTTGTTTCAAAGATTTCTACTCATCTGCTCCTATAAAAGGGCATTTTTGTCTTCTAGAATCAGTGCATTTATAGGCTGAGGATACAAGTAACTCAAGACTTAACTGATGCAATATATAATGTAATTCATCCCTTCTGATTTCATTTATGTTTCTTATTTGTTGCTGGGGTATAAAACTTTGATATTTTATAAAGGGTACTCAGAATAGAATTTTCCTAATGAATGTGGTAGTGACAAGATTTTTTTCATAGTTTTTAATTTTTGCTTTTTCACTCTACACTCTCAATCTTTCTATTTTTTTTTCTCTTAAGGGTTTTTCTTTTTAAAACTTGGCACACTATTGGGGCTCTTCCTTTCTTTTGTCTCCTTAAAAGTCCAGGGTCTGTTTTGTTCATGTTCTTTCACATAAAAAGCATTATCAATAACATCTGCACAGGCACTGGAATAATTAACTTTTTCATTTTTATTATAAGCAGATTTTTATTATTACATTTTTATATTAGAGGATGCAATCGAGATCAAAAGCATGCACTTCATTTACAGATACAGCCACTTCCCTGAACAGCTACACACAACTGTCTCCCTGCAGTTGGTCTCCTCTCCTGCCCAGAAACAGATATGACATGAAATAACACAGCAGACAAATAAAAATAAAAAAACCCAAAATTTTAAATCTTTAAATGTGTGTGGTTTTGTGTTTAGTTGTTTGTAGGCTTTTTTAATTACAAAGAAATAAGATGCCACTTATCCCTGCTATGCACATTAAATGCATGCTTCTTGGTCAAGTGCTTTAACCATAGTAGGAAAGATGAGCAGCACCAATAACACCTGCAACAACCATTTAAAAAAAAGAAGAGCTACTCAATTAGGCAGTTTTCCCTAAGAGAACACTGTGTATGCTGCAAAGCTATTGCAGTGACAGGGCCCAAAGGTGTAGCATCCTACTTGTACTACGCTCCTCACCTCTCTCACATGGTGCCTGTACCACACACTCCACATATGTGCACCATGTGCACTGGCTGACCATGTTACACAACCACATTGTGCCTTTATCCATCAAGGTCTAATAGGAAAAGAGGAGGTAAAAATCAAGCATCAGTCCTCCAGGCTAACAGCTTTCCATATTGTCCCCTGAAAGATTTCCTGAGGTACACCTGGCAGCCCTGCCAGAGTCACTGACCTGAACCCATTCCCATAAGCCCAGCATGCCCAAATGCTGGTGTGGGGCAGGACCTTTCTGCTTCCCCACCCTATCCCACAGTGAGCTATGTGCTTCCCTCCATCCCTGGCTTTTGGCAGGAAGTCTGTATGCCTCTTTTTGGGTGCTCCAAATTCAGAAGAACTCAGACTACTGGCTGGCAGAGGGCACATCCTTTTGGGGGACATAGGCAAAGCCAGAAGAAGGGAGTACTTTGGGCAGTAAGGCCTATCTGCAACAAGATGTGTCTGCAACCCAACAGAAGCCAGTTACCATTGCTCATAGAACACTTTCATTCTCCTCATAAAGGTCGTGGGCAAATGTAGACCCTTGTACCCTACTCCCAAAGAAAGGCAACCTCATGCTCCCTGTAGATCTCTCAAGACAGAGTAACATAGGGATTGTCACCCTCATATCATTGTCGGAAACTCAGAAATTTGGCGTTGGATAATGGAACTTGACTACCAAGGGTCTGAGAGACTCCATGATATTAGGTGAAACTTTCCTGGCTATACCTTTCACAATAGACTCCTGAATTAAATGGGCCTTTTGCCTATAGCTTCTGCCTCCAGCCAATTCAGCCAAAGCAACTCAGCCAGCTAATGTGCGTTAGAACAACACACAACTACCTAATGAGAAAGCCCCAAGGATGAACCAAGATATGTAAGCCCCTGCACACCCCAAGGCCTGCTCCTGGTTTTCACCTTCGTTGCAGAAGGAGCTCACAGTCTGTTGCAGGCACAGCCCCCTGCCAAAACCAGGCTTTGATATGCTTCAAGGGCAAACCCAGGAAGAGTTCTTTTCTTAGACATGGAAGAGCAAAGTTAGTTTTCTATCAGGAATGGTGCCTTTCCACATTGCCAGCTCTGGCAGCCTGCATGCCTCTCTAAGAGTCCTGGGAAGTGTTTTTCTCTTCCCCAGAGCAAGCAGACTAGACTGCTGGGGCATCTCTGCAAAAGAGTCGCAGGACATCCAGCCAACACCAAAACCCTTGTTTGCTAATGCTGTTCTGCTGGGTATGCCTTTGACAGATTAACAACTCTTCTGTACTTGTAAATTAAGCAGTGCTGGGGACATGATTTTAGGCTGTCTAGGTAACAGAGTACCCTGAATGGTGTTTTCTTCTTGAGTGTCCCATATAGTCAGAAACTAGGTAGGACTAAGACAGCTATTGAGTGGGTCATCTTGTGCCATCTGGTCTCTCTGAAGTGTTACTGCTGCAGTTTTTGGAGAAACTGAGGGCAGAGCCATGCTTTGAGGACTCTGAGATGAAGGGTGGTTAGAGGTATATGGGAGGAGACAGCAAAGACCATGAAGTATGGGGAACATTTGACTTCTCTCTTTCATGTGTTTCTGTGTATCCACATTGGACAGTTCTGGTGCCTACTGTGGTTCCTATGCCAAGCCACTTGCTACTGGCTGATGAAATAAGTGAAGAGGGACCATATCCAGGCAAATACAAGACCTGAGAATGGGATGTAGTTGTTGCATTAAGAGTGCCATCAGCCTAATGGCAGTGGCTACTGCACACCAACTAGCTGATGAGAGCATTAGGACATCACTTAGCTCTGCTGTATGAACTGGATAATTTTGTTTTCTGTTTTATCTGGTATTGTTTGTGACATTAATATGTTCATAATAAGCTTAACTCTTCCTGTTGCATTTGGTTGTACAGGACCTTGACCTTGAATGCCTTCCCAGGAGTGCTGTAATATCAGACATCAGCCTTTGGATTTGAGACTGGCAGGGGTATGCAGGTGCCTGGGCCTTCCATTAATTTAGATGATGTAATGTTAGATATCTTCATGACTAAGTTCTTTAGATTTGTGGGCTTTGCAAACGTGATCAACGATGATCGATACTTGCACATTAAGACATCACTTGACATCACTGCAAAACAACTGCAAGAAAAATATCAGTTTGTTCTTGTAGTATTAGGATCTTAGCACATAACCTCGTGAGTGACTACAGGACACTTTGTGAGACATAATAAACTTCTTAAGTACTATTATGTTATCCTCCACAGGCCCTATCTGTGGCACATTTGTAGCGTGCCTGAATTGAATCCATTAGAGATTTTTCAACAAAATCATTGCAATGGAGTTTTAAAGAGCTCAGCTTTTTAAGGCTTTTTGTTTGCTTTTTAAATAAGGAGTAACACTAGTGCCTTGCAATTTAAAGCACTCAATCTATTTGAAACTGTATGGAAAACATAAGATAGAGATTTTGAAGTAGATACCGTCTACATGAACACCAAGCCTGAGTTTCCAAATACAGGTCAGGTCAAACATCTTAGCAAATCTGCTGGCTTTGCTCCATCTGAACCCTGAGGTAATCAAAAGATTTACAACTGTCTCCTGAGGAAGATAAAAGCTCTGCTCCTATTCAAACTGTTCAAGAAACAGGGGAACTGGTAGACCTGCTGTTCCTTTTCTCCAGCAGAGAATGGGACTTCTGTTACTTTGAAACATTTGGAAATTAGATTAAAAGATTTTGCAGATGATCCAGTCATTAGAGATGCAGGAATTTTTAATTTGTGAGACTGGCCTAGTGACAATGACTCCCTCGAGGCCCTGGTAGAAAGAAGCAGTTCCAGAAGTGTGGTCACACTGCAGGCACCTTTTGGAAACTGAAGGATACAAAAGCACTGAAGCATTGCCATGGGAGAAAGAGCCCAAATCTGCATCCACAAAGCGAACCCTGCACAGATTGCTTCTGCACTGTATGGCAAGAGGCATTGATTTCCTCACTGATGTGGAAATTATAAAGATGCTGTGTTGTTTTTTGCTTTAATATCACCCTGAAGATTCTCAAAAAGTTTTGCTCACTGCAGAAGGATTTTGTGTCCCACTAAGTGCTGATATCGATTATGAGGAGTGAGCAAGCCGAATGGAAGCTTTTCTGCTTTACTGATTTTGAGTGATAAAGATAACACAACTTAGACTCTCTACATCAGCCTGTGTTTTGTAGCTCCTTACACCAAAATTGTTTCAGCCTTTTGTCCTGTTTCACTGGATATAACAAGAACTAAAAGATGAGATGATGTTAGGTGTCTCCCTGTCTGACTACATCACTTACTTGTTAGACCCCAAAGTCAGGTCTAATGTCTTTTCTGAAATCATGAATCTTGCATTGGCAGCTGTGTGGCTGCCAAGGACAGAGGCTGAAGTGTGCCTCCAGCACACTTGGTCCCTAATTCACTTGTCATGGAGTCTGAAGGATTTACCTAGGAACTGGAGGTCTGGATTTACACAAGTCAAGAAATGGGGTGTTGACCCAGTCACATCTTTGCTGACTGCTTTAATTAATATATTGTTCTGCAGAACTGACTGTTTCTTTTTTCCATTTATTCCTCTTCCCCATCTTAGCAAAGGCAGCCATGAGCCAGTCACCTGCATCCCAAAGTATAAGGTATGTACTAAGCACAGAACCAATCCAGGCCTTACTGGGGTGCTTTCTCTAGCCCTAAATAGGATGCTCAAATCCAGAAGACAGACACCATTTTAGAGCACCCTTTTGTGCTGTCTGTTAAGTCCCACATATGCCCGAACTCTAGAGCCTGCTGGTGCTACAAATTGCATTAACAGTACTCACCTCTCCTCAGACTATGCATAAACAAATAATTGTATGGGCACTCCTGACTGGGTTTTGATTAATATACAACCCACATCCCTTATTGGACCCAACCTTTCATTTTGGTTTCATACCAGCATCACATTTCCATACAGCTGATCCAACTTTCCTTTCTTTGTCCTCAGATACTTTGTACATCTCAAGACCTTTTTGTCATTTACTTTGAAGTTCTCTGTGAACTTTGAGTCAGGTTAATTTTTGGCAGTCCTAATGTTACCCCATTGCATTCTCTACTACAGAGAAGTGGTTTACCAGGTTAAAATAGACTCTGGTAATCACTTTTTTCCTATTCGTCCAGTAGGTTTCATCTGCTTTTTTGTGTAGCTGCAGGTTACAGACTTCTACATTCAAGTCCCTAAACTTCATGCAGCTGATTTCAGTGATAAGTCCTATGAAATCATCACCACTTCTGCTTTCAAAATCAGGGAGCTTAGTTGCAAAACTACCTTAATATTCCCCTTTATCTTAAATTGAATCATCTTGTGACCACTTAATTTTTATCCCAGAACCAGATCTTTCATAAAGCACACATTTCAAAACCAAGTTTAAAATTACATCAGATCCTTATATTTAAATTACTATTTGGAGAAGAACTTATAGTCTCTGACAGTCAGAAGTAATATGCTCTGCTGCTACTAAGGAAACAGGAAATGCACATTTTCAATATACATCTAGAAAGTTTGTGGGCACAAGGAGGAGTAAAGCAGCTCAGGTAGCTAACATTTTGAGATTACATCCATCTATGTCTGCCAAGGTTTTACATTACAGAATGAACACATAGTAAAGGACTTGTCAAGAAACAGGGAGAGCTGACACAATAACAAACATAGTGAGCAAAAGAGACTAATCAAAGCCAGACAGAAACCACAAAGGAATTTGTTGACAAACCATATTCTTTTTGGATTCCCAAAAGTTACATTCCATCACAGTCATTCCAAATTATCAGAGCTATTTACTTCTTGGATACAATTTCCAAGATTTGTGTTCCTCTGCAAAATTGAGTTAGGTGGTCTTTGCCAGCACTACCCAGGAACGTAATCTTTTAAGTCATTTTGACCTACATGGTTTCTTGCTTAGCCATGTTTTCTTTCCTTAGTTTTTGCAAAATTATCACATTAGTGATATGCATATTACAATAGAGATATGGACTGCCTTCATATTTTCTTTTTTCTAGAGTGGTATATGTCCTCTTGAATGAGTATTTCTGTGTAATTATTTGTATGTGTAGTCACATCCTTAGCTTTATCAGAGGAAAGTACTCAATGGCAAATTCCATGTTTTCATTTCAAGAAGATAAGAGATACATTTTGTAAGCACAGCTTTCAAAACATTACCTGTCTACCTATGTTCAAGAATCAGTGTTAGTATTCAACCACTTGAAGTGGATAGAAAATATGAAAGGAAAATAAACCAGGTGAGTAACTTCAGCTTTGTGGAAGGTGTTAACACCAAAGGCAGTTGCACTGACATCAGTGTAGCTACAGCCAAATAAGGCCATGCTCTTGTAGCTGAACTTTGGATGGTGATCTATGAAGTATGTGTGTCATGCAGCTTAATGCAGCTGAGTGTGGTGGGTAGACAAAGAATTTTACACTTTAAAATGTACTTTGTTTCTCTTGTCTGAATGAGATGCTGTAAGTTTCCAGAGCCAAGGAAGCAGCAATGCGGTAGTTATTTTTCATGATTGCCCTTCTCAGTAAACATGTAACTCCTGCTTCCATCAAATCCCAAATAGACCAGTGATTTAAGAAGATTATAAATCATGAACCAGGAGTCAGGCAATGGTATGCACCTGTCAAGAAATGTGTTTTCTTGTAAGAATTAGCATGATGAATTGTATTGCATTGGAACAGTAATGAATACCAGAAAAGAATGGTAAATCAAACAGTATTTTTTTTGCAAAGAACATGTTTTTCACCAGTACTGAAGTGTACATGCCACTGATAGGAAACAAGAGACTGTACTAACATCTGATTACGGTTGTCTAAACCAAAGTCCTCTGCTTTCTGAGGCCACTACGAATTTGTTGAAAGGGATAGGGAGAAACACTGAAACATTTGGAACACATGTGTACAGGCTTTGACATGGCATTGCTTACAGAGCTGTAAAATACCTGCTGCTGGAGGGTTTTTCACTTAGTCTCTTCCAAATCTCAGAACCATTTGCTTTCTGGAATTTGGCCAGTTCCAAAAAGCAAATGATAAGTAACAAGTTTGGCAATGCCAAGTAGATACACAACTTGCAGAACGATTGTAGTTGCCAGCCCAAATAAAGAAATATTTTTTGTTCTGTGTTCACTAAAGTCATGTGAATAGTTTTATTTTGCCTTACATCTACACACAGTCTCTTTTGGACACTCTTCCAGAGTCCTCCCTCAAAAATGAAAAAGCTTCCAGATTGTCTGTGAGTAAAGAACTCAGCATTAAAGAAAGACAAAAAGACAATATATGCACACAAGAAGAAAGGTGACTGAGATGAGGTGATGTTGAGTCAGATACTATGAGTGTTTTCAAAGATCTTCCCCATGATTCTGCTCTATCAGACTCGAAACTGTAGCTCCAGTCATCTCAGTCACCCAGGGTGAGAATCAAGGTTTGGTTTAGGATGCCCGGGAATAATAAATGCAGGCAGTAGACTTCTTTAGAACATCACAGAGAAGCTGTTTTTCCCACTGTGTGCCAAGCATGGGCTTCAGCCTAGACCTCGTCCCTCTGAACATACCAATACACATCCATATTCAGGAATGGATCAACACTAGCCAGTGACTATGACTGATGGCAGAGTGCTCCTTTACTCTACCCTATCCTCCTTTCCTCCCCTTTTTTCCTTCCCTTCTCCACTCTGTTTCTTGCCCTGCCATCAGTTTGTATTTCACAGGGAGAAGGTGGGAAGAGAAAGAGGAAAAGGAGAATGCCTTCAGCCCAGGACCAAGGACCAGATGGGAGAAAGCACAGCTTTTCTCACTTGCACTCTGCTCTTGAAACCCTTGAGAAGCCAGCTTCATCTGGGAGTGCAAAGTGTTCATTCCTGTGAAAGCTTAGCCTTTGAACAACATATCACTTCTCAGTTATTCCAGCAAAAAACTCCCAGTGATATTGTTTCCCATTCCTATCCTTCCCAAGCCAAATGGAATAATAACAATAAACTACAAACATTAGCACAATGTATAATCATATATAAATACTGTCATCTTGCTAATGAAATTCATTTAGTCTCCTAGCCTTCAGACACCACACTGCTGCACGAAATAGCAAAGTTTTCCTCAGACATCACCACTTCTGTCATGAAATTGCAGGAGTAATTGGATTCATTCTTGTCCTGAAGTAATCTGGAGCTTGGCTTTTCAGTCGGAGAACTTCCCAGGCAAACATGCAGACATTGCTGGAACATGACCGAGTACATATACAGAGGCATGAAAAACACTGTTTACAAGAAAACACTTATTTTGCTCTGGATGTTGAAGTAGATAGTACCACAAAATTGAAGTAGGTCAGTCACATATTTCCCATTATAAACTGTAACACCATGACAATGGTTTGCTTTTCAAACACCATGCAACACATTTGGATACTTACATGGAATTAAGCAGAGCACAGAATGGGAAAGGATGGTCAGTAAATCTAAAAAAGGTATCTCTGGCATGATTTCTGGGTTTAAAAACTTTAGGAGGGATATATTTAAATGTTGAGAGGTCACTGAACTACTTGGTTTCCAGCTGGACTGGTTTTAGTCTGCCAAAACAGTTGTTTGTGTGCAAGAGCTATTTGGCTAAGATGATCTTGTTTCTTCATTTGCAAAGTCTATTACTGTTATCAAGACTTTTTCTGTGTTTTAAATTTTCTGTTACTATCTTTCATTTAGGACAGTAAATGAACAAGCCTTTCTTTGACATAGGTGGCATTATATTCTTTTAACAGAATAATTTGCAAATAAGCACATGGAGATTACTTGGTTTTCAGTTCTGAAAAATAATGTTTTTAGAAAGTGCTCAGGAGTCACAACTGAATGTGAGTTTCCAATGCAGTATTGTGGAAAATAAACTTGATCAGATTATTTTGGATAAAACATAGTTGGCACTGGAGCAGGCAATACCAGACTATAACTTCCCATTTTGGTGCCCATAATTTGACAAGTATGTGGAAATTTGGAAAAGATGCAGCAAAAAGCTCCAGAAATTATCTGGAATTTTGAGAAAATAATGCAGGAGTCTGAAAGAACTCAACGTGTTTAGTCTCTGAAAACCTACTTGAAGGTCAACTGTAGCTTGACTCCAGTATAACATTATTTCATAGAACACCCCAGATCAGAAGGGACCTCAGAAGATCATCTTGTCCAATCTGGTTCATTTCCAGAGTAGACAATATTAAAAGGCTGTTTAACAAAGCAAAAGAAGAGACACCGGATGATGAAGATGCATTTAAGATATTGAACAAACTGCCATCAGAGCAAACTGTTCAGTAACATGTTCCTGTCTACATCTTCATCCATTCAGTCAGAAACTAATGTCTTCTCCAAAGACAGACTTCAGTCAGACTAGCCTCAGTAAAAAGGGGAAATTGTTGAAATCTAATCTATGTTGTGACCTACAGAAAGATTAAAAGATTTTAAAGGTTCTTTCTTGTCTTGAGGCGCTGCAATATCAAGTGCCAGTAATCCATAGGACAGGCAGTTACGGAGTGATGAGCAAGATGCAGCATTGCAATTCCCCTCCTTTTGAGTGGTTTGCCTGCTGTGACAGAGAGCTGAAAAGGGCCCAGATCCCACAGAGCAGCTTCCTGGCTAATCTCAGTACTGGCTTTTACAAGACAGGTGAAGCTGGGCTTAGCCCATGGAAGGCTGTGATCATGCTTTACCAGGTCCTCATAATTTTAGAAGACATGAATGTGGTTATCACCTGTGAGGGTGATGGTTTGCCTGGTATACTTTTAATTACCAGCAAGTCTTGATTTAAGAAAAAGGCTGTAGCTGCTGGGCCTAAGTCCAGTTGGGTGGTAAGCTAGGAACAAACTAGAAAACAAAAAGCTGTCCCACATCATCAGGTCATCATATGTGCTCTTCCCCTGGTCCATTGGAGATATGAGACAGATCTATGTCATCACCTGCAAGCTTGATGGCATTGGCTCAGGGGCTGAGACATTCCTAAATGTTGTCAGAACCATATGGCTTTCTTCAGGTTTACAAACCTGGGCTCTGGGCAGTGTCACCTGCTATCAGTCATTGCTCTGTCTAATGCATTGCTGTCTGAAAACTTGCTGCCTGAAGAGTTGGAGGATTTCTTGAATGCTGCAATAAACTTCCCTCTGAAGGGAAGATTGGAGACCAGCCAGATGTGAAAGTTAATCTGTATGTGTGGTATGAAACACTAGGTTTGGGCTTTCTGGCAGGGTAAGCAGCCCCCCTATGATTCAAGAAGGAAAAGTAGAATATAAAACCCCAAGAGTCCTTTCCTGCTCTAAATGTAATGACCTGAGGCAAACACAGCTGGAGCAAGAATGGAGCTCTTTGGGCTGCTCCAAAAAGCAATTCAAAGGATTTGCAAGAACACATCAAAATCCTGGTATTAGACCTTGGTTACAGTAATGAAGAGATGTGTCTGACATGTCATAGATTTGGCATGTCAGTGGTGACAAACAAATGTGTCAATGTTCTTGCTGAAGATGGTTTCTCAGTGACCTAAGAGTTCTAATCTCTACCAAATTCTGTTTTTCAGGATCATACCTGCAGGTCATGGGAACTGATGCCTGGATGTGCAGGCATAGTTCTGTGTTTTGTGAAGTAGACAGGGTGGTATTAAGGGCTTACATGAGCAGGAGAGGTTGTCATTGCTCTCAGGAACTTGCAGTCGTGTTCAGTGTCCCAGATATTTAAGACAAAAGGAGTACATACGTGTGCTTATGAGCAGATACATTTCTACTGCCTTTGGTGAAAGAATGATTAGCAGCATAGCAAATTAGAGCTGCACTCTGGCAGGTGTCCAACAACTCAGAGGAGGGGTTGCTTCCCTACCACATCAAAATGGGAAGTGGGCTGGGTGGAGGCACCCTCTTGAGGGAGGTGGCGAGTTGAATTGATGCAGGAAGGCAGCAATGCATTTTTTCCTTTTTGCCTAAATCCCATGTGAAGTGGTAGAGCCCTAGAGGGCTGGTACCATGGCAGGCTAGTAAAGGCAAGGAGATGTGTTTGCCACACTACTTCTGAGATAGGCTAAAGATACCTAGAGAGAATTTTGCAGTCTGATTGTGTGTTGCAATGTTAAAGATCTGTATTATCAGGTAGCATATTGTGAAGGAACAAAGCACTTTTCTGATCTACAAAACACAGTATAGCTCATTCTCATTATTAATTTTCATAACATTGTTACTGTATGTCAAAATATTTTATGCCATTTTGATTACTTTGGCGTAGTTGGACCTTATCTTCAAAATACAGTGTTATTTCAGGTATATTCTTCATGTTAAGGTTTTTTCTCTCTGTGTTCCTACTCAATAACACAGCACAATACTCAGGAAGGGTTATTTGCATGTACTTTTAGACGCACTTATTCAGAACGACTAACACAATCAGACAATGACAGACATATAATCAGATAATGACAGACACATCATCAGACACAGGCAGGATTTCTGCTTCCTCAGTTCTACCATGGTTTCTGCCATTCATGCCCAGACACTTGGATTACAGGTTCTCATCCCGCCCCCCAGCCAGGAGCTGGGGGCACCTGGTCTAATGGGTCCCAGGCTGGGTCAAGGGTCCCCATGGAGCTATTTCCATGGTCCATGCAGCTTCCTGTATCGGTTGGGGTGGGTCTGGGCAGATGTTTCTGGAGAGTCACTGTAGAGTCCAGGGCAGGTCATGCAATCCCTGAAGAGCTTGGCAGCATGGGGGGAGTAGGGGTTGCCCCCAAGGAGCTTCACCAGTGGGTGGAGGGATTCACGTGCCCTTGAGATGGTCAGTACCAGAGGCCAAGCCAGAGGTCACAGAGGGCTCAAGACTGTGTTGAGAGTGACACTGTGGGGCAGAGGGGACTCACCATAGTGGAGGCAGGACCTGCCCCATCACCCCAGCTAGGGAGCAGGGCAGGCAGGGGAGCAGCAGTCCATAGTGACAGCAACCAGGGTCAGACACAGCCCAGTGGCAGCCAGGAAGGCCCCTGGCAATGAGGCAGGTCCAAGGTCAAACTGGCAGGTCAGGGACAGGGGCCAGCACAGGATCAGCAGCCCATGGCTTCCAGGAAGGGCAAAGATCTGGAGCCTCAGCTTAAAAGCAGATCCCACAGGGCAGAGGGGGACACTTGCCATGGCTTCCGTGCAGCATCATGAGGGGAGGCCAAGAGCCTCCCTACATCTCCAGCATGAACGGGCTGCCCTTGGCTGCACTGTTTGTAAGCTGACCCCAAGGCCTGGCAGTCAAGCCTCCAGGAGAGGAGGATGCACTCAGAGCCCTTACAAGGCTTTTCCCGAGGTTGAGTTCACTTGGATGCCAGACTCATACTTTTTTTCATCATTGTGATGATTTTCCTTCAGTGTTTATGTGTCTGTAGCACTTACATCACAATATTTCTGTTATTACCCTGTTTTCCTGATTCCCAGCTTCCTTCTTTCTTCATCTGTGTTGCAATCATTTCACTTGGTATCTGTCGTCTTTCAAAGCATTGAACTCTGTCCACAGCTCCCTGGTGCTTGTTCATGTCTAATACTACCACTTCCAGTAATGCTATCAGTTTCCTGTAGCACAGACTAGTTCCAATAGTGGCTGGGTTTGAATAGTTCACTCTATAAAAACACATCTTCATTGAGCCCATCACTTCCTCAGTGTCCATTCAGAAGTTCACAGCAAAGCAAAATGACCATGACTTTCAACACTGATCAGACTTACGACTTGTCCTACCACTTAAACCTCACTGCATTTTAGTGTTTTGCATTTTTTAGTTTTATGAAGATGAAACCATTTTGACTTTCTGCCACTTATTGCGAGTCTAGGCTGAGTGTACCAACAATAACTATAAACTCAATGATAGCAGACATCTTTAATCAAAATATGTTTGCTAGTGTCCAGTGTAAACAGCATAAACTAAGTTGTATAATGCTGGATCATCCAAAATAGCATTTTAAAATCCATCTCTTTTTCACATGATGAAAAAAGCAAGGTTAATCCTGTGTATTTTTATTCTCCCACCAAACACTGATTTGAACCAGTTGTCCAAAATCGCCCCCCATTCTTATGTAAATATTCAAAAAGTACTCATGAATATTACATACACAAGTAGTTTTCCCATTAAACAACTGACATAAAATGCTAAAAAATGTAATAAAGGAGACCTTGTATCTATACAGATATTAAATACATTCATATATGAATATAGATATTCATGTATATTCTTAAAATCACACATACCTAGCTTGTGTAAAGTCGATGTAAATCCTGAAATGGGTTACCTTCCGTATCCATAAATTCTCAAAGCAATTCTTCTAGTGATGAATACATGAAGTTTCTCTTTCTGTCCTACAGCAATATAACTGTACTATTAATAATAGGATTATACTATAGTATGTAACACTAATCATATTATTGTGTTGTGACTGCATCCTGAATAAAAATTTGGAATGAGCATAAGATTCTGAGATTACCTTCTCTGCGTATGTCAGCCAGCACTTCATGAGTAGCAAGGTGAGCAGCAAATATCTCAGATCACAACTACCATCAATTGGTATACAATCTGATATTGTCCTTTTGCTATAGTAAAATGTGCAGTTGTCTTTTTCCCTCAAGTTTTCCATTTACAGGAATTTCATTGTTCCTTGAAATTCCCCTTTAGGAGGTGCTTTTTCAGCCTTTGTCAGTTTACCCAGGCAGTGCATGCATCTGGAAGAGTCAGCAGGAACTGGCACTGAACTGTAATTCTACTTGCAACACCATTTCATACTTCGCTTCCAGTTCTCAAGAACCCTTTTTGTGTTTGTGTTATTGGCCCAGCCCTATTGCCATACAGCTTAGCCTTTGCCATGTCTTGAGTAGTGATGCCTCCAGGCTTTTTGGTTTCTTTGCCGCTTTGCACAATGCTTTTACTTCTTCAGCTTGTCCAGAAGTCATGAATCACACATTCAGTCTCTTTAACTTCTAGTTTTACAGCTTATCCAACTTCTTCATGTTTGTTTAGGCCTCTCATAATTTCCTCCACAGTGCTCAGGATCAGTTTGCATTGTCCACCCACTCTGCAGAGGGATATCTTTGGCATTGGTACTTATTTATCTGGGACACTTTCTCCATTACCTTAGGTACCTCCTTTGCAGAGCTCTCCTGTTTCTTATGCAGATAACATCAGGATTGATTTGCACTTAGCTCTTTCTGTAATTTTACTATAAATTTTCCCACAGCTAACTCAGTTTAGCTAAGAGTCTATATCTTCCTGAGAGAAACATATACTGTCATATGACTGCTGAGTCAGGTCTGTATCAGCCAACATACCAGCCTTGGGAACTCCTCCAGCTAGCAGGTTACAGCAATTAACATAGGCTGAAGTAGAAATCACAAACCAGAGGCCACAGCTTACCTATATAATCACTCTTGCCCTGCTAAAAAGGTGTTTCTGTGTTTAAGAACTGTCACTGGACTGATTTATAAGGAGAATATGAGTAGGAATATGACATGTTACTGACAGAGTATTGAATTAAACACTGCAATACCTCAAATAATTAGCTAGTGTATCTGTAGAGTTTGGGGAAAATGTTTTGACAAAGGCCTGTAGCATTTTTTTCCCTTTTCCAGCTCTGTGTTTAAACACTTCTTAAGCACCCAGCTGTTTTCCAACTTTTGTCTGTTCAGTAACAGAGAAAAGAAGTTTTGGTATAATGGAAAACGCCATTAACAGGTTAACTTTCAACTTTTCCTTGAACTTCTTAAATGACTGATTAACTTGCTTCCTGACAGATTATAGAAGAAATGAGGGTTGTAAACAGGACTGCTTACTTCTTTCTTATCCCTTAAGTATCTGTTTAATTTAGTTATCACTCACACACTAACTGCCTAGAAACAACACAGGGTGAAGTGCTTGTAACCATGAATTTCCACAAAGTCATGCACTAGAGGCAAATCAGGGTAAAGGCCAAGAAGCCACTAAGTCCTCCTTAAGCTGTAAAAGTGTAGTCTACAGTTCAAGTGGTGCCTACAGGCACTTTCCACTAAAGTAAGTGACTTTCAGTGTCCCAGGAGCATGACACTCATAAGTGATTATGTATTGGATGTAACCTTTGTATATGATCATCTAAGAGTGAGAAGGGGAAATTACTTAGGAGTTTGTATTGCAGTTTATCTAAAACCAGAAATGTGAAAACCTTTCCTAGCATGATAGGTTTAAAAGAACAAGGTCTTAATGAGGAAGCACCACTGCCTTTGAGCCAGGTCACTAAGAAGCAAGCAGGTAGCCCTCTCCTGCTGAGCCTCAGTAGCTCCTCACAGGCTGTGTTGATGAGGCACGTTGCTATGCACAGCAGAAAGCAGACCAGGGAGGGGTGGGACAGTGTTTGCATTCAGTCACCTTTGCTTTTCCAGCCCAAATGAGCCACAGTTTTTATCCGGATCAGTGAGAACACAGAGAAAGTTCAGGACAAGGCCTGAATTCAGCATTAAATGTAAAACATGTATTTGAGCTTCTCTGAGCACCAAGACAATACCTCTGTCACTGGGATGGTTTAAAAAAATAAAGGTACCTAATGACATCTCGGGAAAAATTGCTTCCTGTCTGTGTAATATTGTCCTCATCATTAAAGCAACCTGCTATATTATAGTGCTGCTCTATAGCAAAGCAACTTTCTGTGTGTCCCAAGCTGGCTGTGTTAATAAAAAGCTTTCCACTTGCCCTTGACATGTGGGAAGTGAGTGTACTAATTACTCTGAAATGAAATTCCTACTTGTAGTGTCATTGCCTGTTCTATATTATCATGCTTCTGGGGCCTACTTCTCAGCCCTGAGGCAAAGGCTGGTTAAAGTGGAAGTACCAGATCATGGTTCAGCTGTACAGTCTCACTAAAGCTCCTCTTGTTCTTCACATGGAATGTCAATGATATTTCAGCATCCTTGATTACCCCTACTTGAGATCTGGGAAGTCTACAGAAAAACTCTGATGCCAAAATTCAATGTGGTATTTATCACAGCTGTAACATGGAGAAGCAACACTAGAGGCACCCAAAGAGAAAAAAAATAGACTACTTCCATTGTCAAAAGCGATGGTGTATGCTCAATAGCCAGAGTGATCTCATGTCACCACACGGCATACAGCAACACCAAAGAGAAGAGATACATGCTTCTCTTTCAGAGAACAGGACAAATGGATCAGGGAATAAGGAGGGGCATGAATAAAGCTGGAAGCTGATATCTTAGAAGAGTGAAGGCCACACATGTAGAATAATAAAAACATAGAAGAGTTTGGGTTGGATAGGACCTTATGATCATCCAGTTCCAACCTCTCTGCCATCAGCAGAGATGCCTTCCACTTAGACCAAGTTGCTCAAGCCCCATCCATCCTGGCCTCAAACACTGACTGGGATGGGGAAGCCACAGCTTCTCTGGGCAACCTGTGCCAGCACCTCACCACCCTCACAGTAAAGAACTTCTTCCTTATAACCAACCCTGTTTAAGCTTGAAATCATCCCCCCTTGTCCCGTCACTACAGTCCCTGATGAAGAGTCCCTCTCCAGCATCCCTGTAGGCCCCCTTCAGATACTGGAAGGAGGTGGAGACTCTTCTGCTCTTCTCCAGACTGAACAGCCCCACCTTTCTTAGCAAACTTCACATGGGAGGTGCTCTAGCCCCCTGATCATCCTCAGGGACTTCCTCCAACAGTTCCATGTCCTTATGGTGGGGATACCAGAACTGTACACAGTAAATGCAAAACCATGCGTAGGTCCCACACCAGTAATGACAGTATATTCAGGAACTGGAAGTAGAATAGCAGTTTCAATGTAGTGCTGTCAGTGCCTGCTACTTTAAAGGTGACATTTTATTAAATCAGTTACATTATTTGAGCATTTTTCATGGTGTGATTGCAGGAGCTCAGTTGGTGGTGGGACATGTTTCTGTACTGTGTTAATTGTGCAGAGCAGATGTTCCATAAGAAACAGTAAATTTTCTACTGACCAGAGAATATGAGGTTCATTCTGCTGGCTACTGCAGCTGTATGACTGCTCAGGGACCACTTGCTGTTCTGTTGTTGCCCTAGGTTTGCTACCCTGCAAATACATCCAGAGATGCTGCCTTCAAGATACTACTGGTTTAGAGCTGCTTGAATGTTGGCTGCTTATGGCTGAATTAATTTCATAGGCTTCTAAAAATATTCAAGTGTTGTGCGATCCTTCAAAAATGTTATGGTAATCTGTTAAATAGCGCTGTAGTTTGGACTCTGAACTTATTTTGCTAGACCCAATGGTTGTAAGTTTCCAATTAACTAAAAATTAAGCATTAACTGGAATACCTTAATTGAAAAAATATGGAAACACTTTAATTAATTTCTACAATTAGAAATTAGTAAGTAAGTACTGGTAATTAGCTCCCGTAAAGTTGTGCCTTGTCTTTCTTCCTTGACATTATAACACCTAGGGCCTTTCTTGAGTCACTCAAGCATGACAGTTTCTTTCAGGCACATTAACTTTCCAGAGCAAGTGTTACTGAACTTCTTCAAGTGTAATTTGCTTATGTTATGCCTTTTTGCTTACTCACATGACTGAAGTACTTTTCTCTCCACATAGTGGCATTACTAAGTCCCTGGGTTACAGAGAAACATGCTAGGAATACAGATTATAGCTTTCATATTTTGTTTCTGTGGGCTAGGAGCTGCTATTGCTGCTACTGCATCGAATGAGTGGAAAGTCACTAGTCGAGCATCATCTGTTATCACTGCAACCTGGGTTTTCCAGGGTCTCTGGATGAACTGTGCTGGCAATGCACTGGGTGCTTTTCACTGCAGACCTCACCTTACTATCTTCAAAGTAGAAGGTAAGTAAGTGTAATTTAACTGTATCATATGGAAAGCTGTGTGTATTGCGAGATGTGAACCTGAGGAGAAAAAAATTATTTTGGCTTGCGCAAGAGATTATGATTAAAGCATTGTGATGAGTAGAAGTAAGGTAGAATACCAGATACAACTTTACAGGAATGGTATGTATTCCAAGAAAGACAGTAAGCTGTACTCTGTGGTTGGTAATATGTGATAACTATACCAGACAAAGTTCCAGTAAAGATATTATCAGTAACAAACTACCGTTAGCAGAGAACTAAACTGTTTTACAGCTCTAATTTCCACACAAAAGTTAAGCATCAAGATAGGAAGTTCTGTGACAGCTATCAGCACTCTTTTTAGTATCTAAGGAAATTTGATAGCAAAAAGCCACATCCACGCGAATATTCATGTTCTGGGAATTAAGTGCACATGCATCTAGTTGCTGTATCACAGGCTAATAATTTAACTTTAAAGATCAAAGGTGTGCTGTTTCAGAATGTCCATTTTAATGGAAAGCATTGGATTTGAAAGTCATTTATCAGAGTGTAAAAACAAACAGGGTCTTCTTGCCTTATCTCAGGGACAGGTTTTCTCAGCAACAGGGACTGACTGAAAGTTTACTATGCAATGTGTTTTCTGTTTTGTTCTGTGTAAAGCAGCAAATGGAAAGGGTTTTCTTTCTATTTGCTGTTAAGCATCAAGACAGTCGGCAAGGTAATTGTTTTCAGTAAAACTGGGTAAGTACTCACAAGGACAAGGGCAGGGGGACTGCTCTCTCCTGGATATGATCAGCACACAAGCAAGATGGAGTCAGGCTAGAGTAGGAAAAAATGGATTAAGATACTGGTATTTTAGGAAACCAGAAGAGAAATCCTGGCTAGACAGAGACAGTCTTCCAAAGCTTTTGTGAGACTGGAAGGAAAGCACAATTCTAAGATATTAATAGCCAGTGGCTGAATGAGATATAATATGTACTGTTGTATGGTTATTGCCGTATTACATAGACACACACACCCCCCCCACACACACATGAGAAAACCTGGAAACATGAGGATGCTACCAATTCATACCTTTTCTTGCCTCTCATGCACCTGCTACATCAGATTGTGTGCTGGGACATACAGATTGACCCTTACATCTGCAGAGGATTTTGATATAAAACTCAGCATCATTTCAGTATACATTTTATCACACCCTGCTCCAAATCATCACAAATCACATGTGAGAGTTATAAATGGGTATGAATAGTTTTATTTCTTTTAAGAATGTTGTTCATCAAAAAGAACTTAAAAGCTGTAGAAACTAATACATATGCTTTAAAAGAAAATACTGTATCTTTGCAAATAACGCTTTATGCATTATTTCCATTGAAATGTAAAGAAAAAAATTAACACTTCCCCTTAGGCACATATGATAAAATTTGTTTAAAGCACGGCTAAGTACTTCAGTAACTAGAAATTACCATTATTGTTATTACTAGTAGTACAAAAGCTGCTTTTGGAATAATCAGTTCTGTAATATGTAATCTGTAATCCATTTGCCTCTTCGAATCGTTACTATCATTTTATATCATTTAAATACATACTTAAGCTTTTGAGTGAGATTTTTCTTGCTTGCTGTTAAGGCAACATTGACAAGAAACTCACAACAAATTAAAGTAGCACACTTTTGTTAAGATAAGAGAGTAACAAGCTGCTGCGCTGACATTTAGGAAATCTAATTTTAACCTGCCAGTGCACGCATCAGCCAAGGGTAATGTTACATGTAGCATAAACACTAAGAGGTATTTTGTTTGGAAAACCTGCTAAACATAAACTCCTGGTAATCCAGTGGAAACAAGAGTTCAACAGGGAAAGATTTGCACTCTCACTGTCCTACATTGTAAAACAATAAAACATTCAGATTAAAGAAGTAACAAACTCCCATCTCTGTCCTCCAAGTCTCAATATATCATCATTACTGGCATAGCAATGTCAGGATGGAGTGGCAATATAACTTTTTTTTTTGCATGTTTATGATTTCACAGAATCTATTGGCAATTTGTCCTATAGCCAAAGGTAACTCTGTTGCACAAGCTCCTCACTCTATTCCTCCTTACCCATCTTCAGCTTACTGCACAGAAAGCATTAGCAGTAAATAACATGAGTCACTTCTATTCCAAAGCAGATTCATTTGATTATTAAAGTTTCAGTTGCCCTTTTGGGAGGATTTTGCAAGAGAGGCTTTTACGTAAGCTATAGGAAGTTTAAAGATTTCTTTTTTTCCCCTGTTCAAATCAGAATAAACAAAAAATGGACTCCAGAGGTCTTTCTTTGAGCAGGATTACCCTGCAGTCATAGGCAGTATGCAGGTATTTACCAGAACCAACTTTCAGCTAAAGGACTGGTTGTGCAGATAGGAGCATAGCCAAGACAGTAAGAGCTCAGGTTCTGCAGCCCAGCCCACCTACAGATCTTGAGGGGTTCATGTTTCTGAATGTCTGGGTTAGCACAGCCACACTGCTAACAGTGTCCAAAAGATCTGAGCAGTTACCAAATGTACCTTCACATGTACAGCTGCAGTGGACTCCACTGCAGTGACTGAAACATTCAGGTGAAAGATCATGGAGGACTACGGCTCATTTACTGTAGCACTAATAGTAATAGTGTTGTAACTACGGTCATTTAAGGCAATGCTTGTGGGAAGAAGCAGTATCTTTTATTAAATCATCTGCTCTGGGAGAAGTATGCAGCAAAGTCATTCATCAGATCTGACACAAATATGGCAAGCTTGAAACTAAATATTATCTGGGAACTTTGTCTCTTCAGATAACTTGGTTATGATTATCAGTGCAACAGATATACTTATGGAAATTGCATGATCAAAACCAAGGGCCCATTGCACACATGTCACATGGTATTAGGCAGAAATTCAAACTGGCAGAGACATGATATTGTTTAACAAACCCACTCACCTCTGGTTGACCCCTTATCAGTAAGAAAGACCCACAAAGACCTTTCAAAGAGCAGGCCTGGGAACTGAAGCCCCTGACTCCACTGGAGTCAGAACTGTCAAAGACTCCAGAAAGATACTGACTTTTTACAGTGGACTTCCCACTGACCCTGTCTCCTGCTGAGTCCTCAGTGCCCCGCAGGCAGTGGTTACCTCTCTTCTCATTCCTCTCATGTTTATCATCTTGAATTCTAACAATTCCAGATTTGACAAGAACTAGCTTCTAGTTGTCTGGCAGGGCTTGGACACTTTATTTAGGTATTTTGCTCTTGGTGATGCTGCAGAGAACCATTCATTCACATAAAATACAGAAGTGTATCTACCAAACTGAACTGTGCCCACATCCCTTTCCTATGACACTTCCCTAGTCTATCAGGGCAGCTACTAGGTTTCTTCAAACAATTTCTTCAGCACTTTGCATGCCAGGCCTATGACGCTGCTTTGTGACTCCTCTGAACTCCCTGGTTTTCCATGCCATGCATTCAGGGAAGTGTACCAGAAAGAATAAATGTGCCTTCCTGAACTTTTGCTTGTTTGAGCCTCAGATCTTCTGCTGGGATCTCTTAGTCTTGCTAATACCTGTTTTGATGGAGCCAAGTAGGGCAAGTATCACTATCCTTGTGGTGCCAATATGGAAAGGGCAATGCCCAGCTGTTTTGGGTCACATCAACAGGCAAATGCAGAGCTGTTGTTTCATGAAGCCACTCACTGTAATGCAGCTAAGGGGTGCAAGGAAGCTGAAACAAGACAACTACTACTGTAGCACCTGTACCCAGAACAGCCATGAATAGGCAAGCACTGTTTGAGTTCATTGGGGTGTGGAGAGCAATTCCAGACATGCTTCGGGGTGACACTGGCAACTTTCCCAGAGAGCCCAACCCAGAGCAGGAAGGGACCGACATGAGAGTTTCTCTCACTAGAGAAAAACTTGCTGCCAGGAAAAACACGCTATCAATTTGACTGCTGCCAGTCAACAACGAGCCAGCCAGATAACTGTGTGGCAGCAAAGGCCAGGCTTCACCAGAGCCTGTGAGGAGGGAACTTAAGTGCTATATCCCCCAGTGGGCAATGCCACTGCTCTGTACACACAAGGGGGTTACATGGGGGGCAGGCTGAGTGAGGGCTGGGACTACAGAATTCACTCCTGCTCCCTGCTGCCCGCTGGATCCCCATGCCCCGCCTATTGCTCCCTGCCCGCTCCCCGTCTGCTGCCTGCTCCCTGCCCGCTCTCTGCCTGCTTCCTGCCCGCTCCCCGCCGCTGCCCGTGCCGTCCCGTGGGCTGCGGGCCGCTCCTCTCTCCATGGTGCTGCAGGCGCGGCCCCCGGCAGCGCCGGCCGTGCCCGGGGGCGGGCGGGGGACACAGACTGCCCTCCGCCTGGCAAGGCAGCGGCCCCGGCCTGCCCCGGTGGGCGGCCACGGGACAGGAACCGTCTCACTGTACCCAGAGCCACGGCAGAGCATCAGCACTGCACCTTCGAGAGGCTGGAAGGGGAGAGGTCTGGGCCGCCATCCAGGGGTGAATGGCTGCAGCCCTCAGACAGAAGGCAGAATTCATGGAACCATAGAATGGTTTAGGCTGGAAGGGACCTTAAAGCTCATCCAGTTCCAACCTCTCTGTCACGGGCAGGGACACTTTCCACTAGACCAGATTGCTTGAAGCCCTGTCCAAACTGGCCTTGAACACTGCCAGGGATGGGGCAGCCACAACTTCTCTGGGCAACCTCATCACCCTCGCAAGGAAGAATTTCTTTCTAATGTCTAATCTGAATCTTTCCTCTTTCACTTTAAAGCTGTTTCCCCATTTCCTATCACTGCATGCCTTGTAGAAAGTCCCTCTTCTCTTTCTTGTAGACCGCATGTATGTACTAGGGCTGCTATCAGGTCTCCCCTAAATCCATCAGGGAGGTTTTCTTTAGGCTGATGGCCAGCCACAGAAGGATCTGCTGAGGGATACTGCAGGTAGTTAAAGGGACAGAGTCACAGTGGTCTGATATTGAGGTTAGAGTATAACTGACTGAGAAATTTCCTGTAGCAAGCAAATCCTTCTAGGAAAAGCACTAACTGAGGGGAGGCATGGTTGCTTTGTTTTTGATAGTCTGAGCTACTCCTCTGTTCAGTTTTTCTGAATACAATATCCATTAGCTGATTTAGGAAAAAAACAGAAAAAAAATCAACCTCAAACCATCACTGGTAAAGTTGCACCAGTATAAGAAGAAATAGACGTTAGAATCAATAGCACAGATGTGGGAACAGTGTCCATGAGACGTGGCCAGAATTCCTCACAGAGCTTTATGGCTTAATTCCAAAGTACTCTCCATTTCTCAGTAGGCAGAAGGGTCAACAGACTGACTGAAATGCTGATTCCAGCATGGGTATTTTTGCGTATGCAGGGAAATAGGGTGTTGAATCTTCTTAATGAAAAGTTCTCTGCTCCCACAGTTTGCCTCTCGACTGTAGCAAGCCTTTTCCCATGCTTGTGGCCTCTGTTCTGACATTAGATGACTAAGTCTGCTCTCCCCTCAAACAAGATAGCCTGAAGCACATGTTTCGTCCCTAGAGGAAGTTGGTAATGCAGTAGAGGTCAAAAGACATCCTGACCATGACAATATAAAGCAAATGTTTTTGGAATCTGTCATATTGCACACTCTCCCCTCCCACCACCCCGCAAAGTGAAAGGAGAAAGTAAATGAAACAGTGCAGCCTAGGTAGGAGTTGTCCAAGACATAGTGTATCTTATTGAGGATGCTTTTATGTAAGGAAAGGAGTTGATTCATATGTAGCAGGGCCACTCAAGAAGCAGAGAGTCACATTTGACCTAGCAGCCCCTGGCAGATTAGATATGAACCGAAGAAGGGGGCTAACTCCTAAGCATCCAAGAGATCTTTCCCCAGCAAGCTCCAGCAGCAGCGAAAGAGCAAAACGCAGCAGAACAAAACCCAGGGCTTCCATAGGGGTGGTAATTTCCAAAAGAAGCATCCAGAGGCCAGGAATCTCCTATAAGGCAGAACAGCTCTCTGAAACCTGGATTTTTGGATGTCAGAGCTGAAATATAGGTTAGGGATTTTGAAGTGACTCAGAAGGAATCCTGCTTGCTAAACTTTGTTTTCTCTTCAAGCTCTTTGTTTCCAAGATTTTAATCTATAAGCTCTGAAAATTCATGAATGCTAAACCACAATGCTATTTACTATGAAGGCTGCCTGGCTCTGGCCAATTCCTGGAACCAGAATAGTCCAGAGCTATGGGGCAAACTGGAAAGAGGTGTGCCTACTGAGGCATCTGCAGCCAGAAAGATACATAAAGAGAGTCCGAGAACTACAGGATTAGACTGCTCAGGGCCAGCTGGAAAACACTGATGGTAGGAGCTTTCACAGGCAGCCATCAGTTTTGGAGAAGCTGATGGTGGGTTTCAAAGGACAGGCTCTGACACTGCTTTAAAATCGGCAGGATTGCAGGTAAACACGCAGCATTGTAAACCAATTGGCTTCATAGCTCCTGTTTACCCTTGGCAATTTGGCAGCGTCTCTTTGGGCTATAAGCCTTCTGTCTTTCCAACTCTGTACAAGAGTGGAGGTTACAGCGCTGAGACCTTTTTCACTTCTGTCAAGGCCTGGACAAGAGTGATGCTGCTTGTGCTTCTCTTCCATCATCCTTATAGCTTTTTCCCGGGTGGACCTGCTGAAGACCACCCCGGAGGTTTGAAAGGTGTAAAGTGCTTCTATTTGCTAGTGTGGGTTCCCATGCAGCTGGTACGAGGATGGGAATGCAAAACTTGTTACTGGGGCATTAATAACAAAGCTCTTTCATCTTCTAATACTCACACCAGGATAGATTGTTATCTCTGCTTTGCTTTCAGCTTTCTTTGATTACTCCTACATAGCAGCAGAGAGCCTACTGCAAAATGAATAGGACTCAGCAGTAACTGGTATGCAGCCAACATCTTAAAATACCTCTGTTCAAACAGGTTTTGTGCCCTGGTCTGCCTTGTGAGCACTGGGGTGGGTGAGGGGAGCTTCCCTCTAGCCTGCACTGAGGAGCCTAAGGCCAACGTACCTCTTCTAATCTTTTTAGCAGTTATGCTACAATCAGAACTTCATTCAAAGTTACAGAGATAGAACCCATTTCATTTTTACAAGTCCCTGCAGCAGGAGGGGAGAGGAGACCTGACAAAACCAGCCATGGTAGGTGGATGGGTGAGGCAGGGAGACTGAAGTAAAAATCATTAAAGCTGATGATTTTATAATTCACACTGCTGGGATTTAAGATTTTAAATCCTTAGCCTTCTAGCACATAGGACATTTGCAGAGGGTGGTGCAAGGGGCAGGGAGAAGAGAGGCTGAGCTGCAAGCAGCTTGAGAACAGGTAAGGGGGAATAACTGTAGCCAATGGTCATGAGATGAGAAACCACAAGAAAAAAATACATGTACATAAAAATCTCTCCTGTGGATGCCGTATGGAGTGGGCTGGGCAAGTGTGAGTTAAGTGCCAGTGTGGTAGAGAAAGCAAATTGCTGTGAGACAATGGGGTATTAAATACCTCAGTGTAGGTGTTATTCTATGTCTCATGGTTCTTACACATAGTTTTGCAGTATCAAGCAGGATGCTCAATGGGTGCAGTTATTTTAGTAAACTATGCACATGGGATTCCTCTCCATATCCCACACACATCGAGTTCTATAGTGTCTGGCTATCCTTACAAGCCTTCCCTGGAGTGGGTGCCATGGGACTCACTGGTGGTTTAGAGTCTGATGGATGTATCTTCTTGGCTGTTTCACTGATTCTAATGAAATCAAATGCTTGAAGCGGTGGTGCTGTCAGGGGTGTAACGGAGGGCTTCAGATTATCACTTTATTAAGGCATTTATTCCTTGACTCAGTCCTGGTGCCAGTACTGTGAGGGACCTCTGGCTGTGCCCAACAGATGCCTTCCATCCACTTGATCTCTCTACAATGAAGCAAAGTGCTCATGCATGGCTTTCCTCTCCAGGGTTGCATTTGCTAACACAGAAAAGAGCACATCAGCTCAGATGGCTGTGCCTTAAAGCAGGGCTCTGTTATGCGCAAGGACAATTTCTTTTCCCGCTCTATGCCCCTCACGGCCTCATTTGCCCAGCACAGCCTTGTAGCTGCTCATGGAGCCACGGACCAAATGGTCCTAGCATATGGAGGAGCAGCCAAGGTGCAGCAGGTGAGGCAGAGGACTGGAAGCAGGTCAGCTGAGAAGGGTCCCAAACTGAAGGTATGAGATGGACAAACCCAGCAGTGGATTACTTAGCAAGGAAAGGGGCACTTCTGATGACATTCCACTATCAAAGTGAAGAAGCAGCACCTCCATTTTGATGGTATTCAGGATTTAATAATGGGTTTGTGCCATTAAATCTTCCAGGCTCTTACTACCTTTTTTTTTTTTCTGTTAAACATACATCTGTTCAAAACAAAATTCAAGTCACAAAGCCAAGTGTTCAAACCTTCATTAGTTTCACTGTTAATAATAAACCAGCAAAGTCTTCCTGTTCCAAGGGGTGCTTTCTGTCTGAAAGAAATGAATGAAAGACATGAGACCAGGACCAAAGGAAACCGAACAAAAGATGTTAAAGCGTCCATTGACGCATGGCACAGATAACCAACAACACTGAGCAGATATATACCAGAATCTGTTACTGTATACCCTAAACCTGTCATTTAGCTCTTTGAAGTCATCCCAGAACAAGGATGATGGCTAAATAGGATGGACCCGTAGAACAAGGGTTTCTACTTTGTGCCAGGTGCAGGACTGTCAGAGAATGGGTGAATATGCTAGCCTGGAGAGAAAGCTGGAAAGCCAGATTCTTGTTCTGCTACTTTTATGGGATGCTGGGAAAAACTGTTGCCTGCTCAAATATTAAAAAATCTAGAACTTTAACACTGATGTTCTCAATCCAGCAAAGCACATATTGAAATCCAATCTCCTGAGAACTTTTCATTCCTCTTGCACCTTAAATACCTTGTAGTGGTCACCCACACATTTGCCCCTTATATTTCTAAAGAAGGATCTGAAAGAGGTAGCAAAGCAGAGGCATTGAAAGCTTCTACAGATCTTACCCAGTGATCTGCTGACGTGATCACTGTGTTAACTATTCTAAATAAAACATGTTAGTCTGGAGGTAACTAACCAAGCTCTGGTAAAACACATCCTCAGGGTTAGCCTGCTTAAAGATAGCATTTTCTTAATTCCACATCCTAAGACTTATGATATACTGCTGAATTCTATAGACCATGACTTCCATATAGGAGATTTTAATACCATACACCATCAGTTGTATGGCTGACCTTATTTTATAAAATTATTTTAGGTTAGACTCCAAAATTTCCCTTCTAGCCCCAGATTTTCCCAGAATTTAGTTCTGTAGATTCTACTGGTATTTGAAAGAGTGCAATTACATAACCTGACAGTCAAAATGAGAAGCAGAACTGAATATAAAAATATTCTCACAAATTTCTTTTCATAATAATATATGCTAATAATTCTACCAGGTCCACTCTACTAATGTTTATACTTGTTATTATTTTGCATGTGGGACTGCTCTTCTGAAGATAGCAGCAGACACAAAGATGTGTCTCGGGCTCATAGTCAGGGCACACTGATTCATAGTTCCAGAGGAAATGAGAGCTCAGAAGTTCTAAATTTCCGCTGCAGATGGAAATCCGCCAAAATCTGTTATTTGGAGACTGCCTTTTCCTTCTTCACAAATGAATTTCTGAACAATAACATGGAATGTCACATAAAAGCCTTTCTATTGATATTTCATCCTGTAAGCAGCAAAAGCAGAAACCAAACCCCAGCCACTAAGAAACAGTGAAAGTGACTCACTAACCGTATCTCAGTGCAGGGTTTCATTGGGTGACCAGGAGAACAGGACTTGCCAGAGGTATTAACACATTCTCCACTGCAAGCCCACCACAAGCCCAGGCTGCTGCCCCAGGCTGGCATCCCAACCCAAGCAATTATCACAACACATACTGGGCCTTGGGTCAGACTCCTTTTGTTAATAACAGAAACGGTTATCCCACAAAGTGGAGAAAAGAAGTAATTTAATTACCTAAATAATCATTAATGGCATCTGGCTTATCAATAGCATATTTTAATGGAAACATTCCACCTTACAAATCATGATAGAATTATATTCTAGCAAAACCAATGAAACAGACAATTTTGCTTTTATTTACTCTAACTTTCAACATTCTCATACCGCAAATAGCTTTGCTTTACTTAGTGGCTACTATGAAACTCCCAACTTCATCTTTACCTAACATTTTCCCTAGAAACTCAGCTCTTTACAGAAAGTCAGCTTTTTCAGTTGTCTGTGACTCTTGTGCCTCTGTGTGCAGCAAAGCTCAGGACCCCATCGAGCAGACCTATTTGCCTAACTTGGTGCAGGGCTGGCAAACAACGAGGTTTTTGACCCTCATTCATGCATCCCCATTCAGATCTAAGCAAAGATGACCTTTCAGTGCAAAAGCCAAAGTTTCTTCAGCTTCCTTGATGATCTGGGAGTCATCCTGCTAGGCTACAGATATTTGCATACTGGGTGTACACAGAGGTGGGATTTGTCAAAATGGTGATACAGCCTGACCAAAAATCTGAGACATCACCCCCTGGCCTTGTCAGAGCCCTGGACCTTGACTTTTAAAGCAAGGGCACTCACCAGAGCCAGGGGCAAGATACGGGTGGAAGGCAGAAAGTTAGCTGTCCTCCCTGCCAGGGACTCGGGTCAATTCCTGCTGAGTCAGAAATACTCCTGCCTTCCCAGCCAGCGGACAGCAGCCAGGGCTTCTCACCCCATCCGAGAGGCTGAGCAAGCACCTCAGGCTGGCACTGCTCACCAGGAGCTCTTAGGGAGGTCACAGCCCGAGGCACTGAGAGCACAGCATGGCCATCCTGCATAACCCCTTCCAATCCCATGGCATTCATCTTGTTTGCTTCTCTCCCTCAGCCCATTTGTCCAAATGGCATCTCCAGCTGAGACCATCACATGGCTCCTCTCCTGCTTCTGGCTGACACTGAATAGCACAGGCTGTAGAGGGACCAGCCCATTACCACTGCCTCTGTGTAGATGTTTGAGATGGGTATCTCCTTCCAGGAGGCACAGGGAGCTCAGCTGTGGTGGAAGGTGGAATAATCAAAGGTAAAGGAATAATCAAAGGTAAAGAAATAATCTAAAGCTGGAAATGTGTGACTTTAGGAGAGCAGGAGGCCACATACAGTAGAGCCACCTTCCCCTAAAGCAAATGAGACACTAGTTGGCAATGGTGCAGTTCAGTGTAGGGTGCAGCAGGGAGCAAAGAGGTTGTGCTTCTCTAGACCTGTGCATCTCTGCTGCTTTCCGGACTGTGGTACAGGGCTTACTCTCAGAGGATCAATGGCCAGTTGGGTCTCTGTGGCTAGGGCATCCTGCACTACCATAGTCATGCTTTGGCCTGGGCTTCACTAGAGATGTGGACACCCCCAGCCCATGGCTCAGGCAGCTTCCTTCTGAGTGGTGAAGCTCTCCTGCCCTGGTTGTTGGCAGTGGTCCCTCCCAAAGTGCTGTGCTGACACAGCCAGGGAGAGAGGCAGAAGGAGATACAGGCAGCTGAAGGCAGCTGCCTGCAGGCAGCAGTTCTGTCTGTGTGCAAACTCCTGACCAGACGTGTGGAGCTGGGGTGCCCTGGTCTGTGAGAGGGATGGCTACATGGAGTGGTGGGTCCTTCCCCTCCTTCCACTCAGCACGCATGGAGCAGAGCGCTGTGTGTGTTAACAGGAACAAGCATAAACATTTCCAGCCAAGGTACTTAACACAAGTCTGTTTGCCAAGTGGCTTCCCTACCTTCTTTGCTTAAGTTTAAGAGAAATGTTGTTGCTCAAAGGAGAAAACAAGTGGGGGTGTTTTCCCCCCTCACCCTTCCTGTCTGCAAATCCAGGCATCTCTGGTCTGCAGCTCCTTATAAACAAAAGAAGGAGTTTTGTGGACCTTGTTGATTAAGAGGTACTCCACACCACCCCACATCCCACACATCTGTATTATTATTTTTATGTTTACAACAATATGCAAATATGTAGGTGCTTGCCAAGGTCGTTTGCTAGTTGTGCTGCAGTGTGCTGGCTGCTCCAGCTCCTGCAGAGACCTAAGGGCAAGCACAGGCACGATGGGTTGTCTGGGTGAGCTGATAGGGTTTGCACTCCATCAGAAACTTCTAAGTGTGCAAGACTCAGATGTGTCCCACCAAAAGTAGAGTCAAGGAGATAGGAATTGCCTTATTTTCCACTCCTCTTTTCTGGGAACTGTGTTCAAGGAGACAAAAGACTTGCAGCCCAGAGAAGTCAGTCTGGTGTATGACAGCGGGGCCACAGAGTGGCAAAAGAGCTCTGGATAAAACACATAGGGCACAGCCACCCAAAATACATCAGACAGCTTGATGGAAGCAGAACATTAGGGAAGCAGAAAATGAGCTTGTGAGGTGCAAGACTCTGCCTTGACCTGGGGTTGAAAATTGGGCCACCAATTACAGTAAGAGAGGAACTGGGCCCAAGCTGCCCACAATCTCAGCAAAGGCTAACCACTCAACTGGGAGAAACTGGATCATTTCCAAAAGCTTCTGGTATTTTAATCAAAATAAAGAGTGGGAGATCTCATTTGAGGAGTCTGAGTGCTCTCAACCACCTGTTCTTTGCAGTTTTACCACCTTGAATCATTTCAAATAAACATCTGTGTCCGGCATCAGAGTTCTGTATTGTGCCTGTTTGATCACACAGCCCTGCAGCAAGATGGTTGTAGTTCATAATACTGGAGGGAAAGTACTGCTGACAACGGAGACGAACTAGGAAGCATAAAATTGTATTTTAGGTGTTAAAGGCTTCTGAGGAAAAAAATTATGAGGAAAATTCTGCTTCCAAACAAGACTAATTTCTATCATGCATGAGTCATATAAAATGATTTTTAGAGCCAGAGATTTTTTCACTGGCATTGCTCACTTTTCTCAATAACATTACTTCAAGGTCTGAAGTTCACTGAGTTACATCTGCTTTCACTCAGTTCTACCAACAGCAATATTTTCTAAATGGATTTATTTCTTTTCTTTCTCTTTTCTCCACATCTCTGCAGCCTTACTGTCTCCTTCATGCCACTAGCAGAGACAGGATCATAAATTAGTTCAGTGCTATGTCTGACCCAGTACTGTTGCTCAAGTGATGTTAAGCTTTTATAAGCTATCCCCTCCTTTGCCCCAGATATCTACCTTCTCCCTTCTAAACAACTTACTGGGAAAGCAACAGAAAAAAATTCCCACAAGCTTCTGGTCAGGTATCAGGTCTGGGTAGGTGGACCAGGAGGGATCAATCCACTATCCAGGATCCTCTCAGCTGGGATCAGGAACTGCATGACACATAGACTGTACCATGTTGCAAAAGAAAAAAGGCAAGTATTTATGAAAAATAGCTTGAGAGTTTCTGCTTGGCCTCTGCTGCAGTACTGTGTCCAGTTCGGGTACTACACTTGAAGCAAGATGCAGAGAACTTGAAAAGAGCACACAGATAAAAGCAGCTAGAATCCCTCAAGTTTATGAAACATGACCTATGAAGAAAGACTGAAGAGTTAAGACCATTTAGTCTAAAGAACAGTAGACTGACTGTAGGTATGAAAATATCCTTCAAATGTATGAAAATTGTCTCAAACAGGAAGAGCGCAATCAGTTCCCCATGTCCAGTGGCAATACCATAGGACCTGGTAAGCTTGGATCACCACAAAAACTATTAGCGGGTTTAGATTCTACCCTAAAAGCAACTGTCCATTTTCATCTGTCTGTGGACAGCTTACCTGTAACCCTTAGTTTAATTTCATTATTCTGTGGTTGTTTTACTCTGGTTGTCTGAAGCCGCCCAGCCTCACACCCTGTGGTCAGTTCTACCTGCCAGAAAGGAAATGTCCCCCTGATATCCTCACCTCTTCTCTATTGGACTCCCCCTTGCAGCATGCTTAGGTGGAAAGCTGTAATTCACAAAATACAATTAATGAAGTGCCTAAGGTCCAGTTGTTAGTAGCCTTTGGTCTACAAAAGTCTTTTAGTGAATTTTGGTCTGCAAAGGTTGGCCCATGATTTGGCCTAGATATTGATAAGAGATATACAGCCCTAAGCAAAGGCAGCACACTCACATTCATCCCTTTTCACTCCTCTGTGCTATTTTCACTGCAAAACAATACTCTCCTAACATATCTGAAACAGCCCAAAATAGAGGAGTCAGAGAGACAATACAGGCCAAAATGCTTCAAGTACTGAAGCTGTACAATCTTGCATCAACTAAAACCAGCATTTAGACTGGAATCTGAACAAAAACCATTCAGTTGGTGGCCAGCTCAGGGAAGAGTCAAGCAAGGCTGGCAGGGAGGGCAATGCTTTGAATAAGCTTCATGTTTTCTGTAACAGCTGAGATTTGCTATGAGATTATAATCTTGTGTACAGAACAGTCACACTTAGTAATATTGAATGGTGTGGGTTCTGTAGTTCTCTTTTCTTCCTACCTAGGAAATGTCCTGCTTCATCGGGTACCTGAAGCTGGGTACAGATAAGGTGTTAAAATTACTGCACTGGATCTCAAGCATAGGTTTAAGATTTATCCCAGACCACTTCAGGCATCTGTGGTGTAAAATGCCATGTGTGAGCTAGTCACCCAGTGATCACCTTATAGGCAAACTGGAACAGGGGATCCTGTCCCCTTCTAGGATAGGATCCGTCTTTGGGAGACATCTACACCATGTCAGAGGATCCATCTAGACATGCCAATTAATTGACAGTAAAGCAGATGGATGATTACTGAAGGTATGGGCATACCAGCAGGATTCAACTGAATCCTACCCTGACTCAGCAGATAGCTGTGGGTGAATCCTATGCTACCTCAGATTACTTGGATGCAATTTATACCCACAGCCTTCAGTCCAAGCCTGAATACACATGGAGAGCAATTTCCTTCTTCCCTTCTGCAGCTAATTTTCCCATATTTCTCATTTCTCCTTTCTCACAGTCTGTGCCCAAAGAGAGACATGCTTTCACCAAAAGCTGTTGTAGGGGTAAAGCACTGAAGCCTTTAAAATGTCACCACAGACTGAGGAGCTCCCCTCCATCCCACATTATTCAGTCTTCATTAAATAGACGTTTAGCTGACCAAACTCAAACTGCCTTGATGTACAAAGCTTTTTGCCCCTCTTTTCACACAGGCTAGATACCCCAATAGAAACTACATTCCTCTTTAATCATAGTGATGGGCATGAGTATGGAATACAAGTCTCTGATGAGCATTCACTGACAGCCAGGATCTCATTCATGCAAGAGGTAATGCCAGTTATTTCAAAACCTAAGCCTGCCATTTATTGTTTTGATTGAGCTTTTGCATAAAACATGCTCTGTGTGCACACACACACACACAAAGTCAAGCTATCCCACATTCTCCTTGTGCAGAATTAATCCTATCCTTCTTCAAAGATGCTTCATTAATACCAGGCTGGTGGAGAACTAGTTACAGCGGGCAAAAAGGCTAATCAAGAGGAAGGGCTGGTTAAGCTCAGTTGTTGAAAGCTTTGTCTCATTGCCAGGCAGATCTTGGGTATCAATGGACATTTTCATAAAGCGTTTAATAGTTAGAACGCATTGAGACAATATAAACCCTTTCCAAAGGAGCCCTTTGTTGAAATGTTGGCAGCATATTTCTGGCTGGAGTCAAATAAATTAGTCATCAGATAAATCAGTCATGCCAGCTAAGAGAGTGATACCAAAATAAACAGAATGTTTTTAGTCAAATCCATGAAACAAAAGGATCTGAAAATCTTATTTAAAATTCCCCCGTGTAATTGATGCATAATTAAGCTTCTAAACATGAATGCAAGTGCGCTGTTCCAGAGTATGTGATGATGAAGATTGCATCTTTGGAAGTAAAAGGGGATCTACAGATGTGATTAGAAGTAATTTTTGCATTGCTGGTTCCAAGTTCCTACTAGCAAAATCCAAGAAATTCAAAGCCTGAGTCATTCCTAAATTGCTGTAGCTTTGATGCCAGGGAAACTCCACAGATTTTGATGGAGTTACAGCAGACCCTGACTGAATCAGGCAAACAGAACTTGGACCTATTAAAAATGTATTGACAAATATTTTAAGAAGAAAATGTCAGGGTAAGTTTATAGATATCACATTCTACTGCAACAACAACAAAAATTGGGAGTGTGTGGGGCAGAGCACATAGCAACATGAGGTGGGATAAGGTAACATGACTGCTTTATCCAAACCATGTTGCCTTAAGTAATCTCACTAGGTCTAAAAAACACAAACAACCTGAACTCTTTTAATTTTTTTCTGTCCTAATATACAGACAAAACAATAACAGTAATGCCTTCATAACTATTCCAGTTCTCCTTATGTTTAGCTCATATATTAATCATTATTTTCATATAAAATACTTTCTTAAAGCTACTTCTTTTACTAGCGTCCTCCTTATGCCACTCCTTGGGATGCCTGTCAGCCCAGCAAAGGACCCAGATCCCAGGAGGGGAGAAGTAGGGCATGAGAAGACGACGACATGCCTCGTCACAGTGCTCTCATGTATGGTAGCACCTTGTGGGAGGAAAGAAGCATGGCTTTTAAATGGGTTGGGAGAGTTAAAAATGTTGTGAGGAAACTTTTTTTATCTGTTTGGTGTTTGTTTCCCAATAACTGCTATCTCAGTCCAAAATATTACTCTTTGGGTGCCTAACCTCAGATAAGTAAGCAGATTAACTGGCCTTGTGCATAGAGGATGCAGTTCTCACTGTCTTTGGCTGTCTGAGCCTCTGAAACCAAGTATGGAAGGGTTCAGGGGCAGATTCTCCTTTACCCAGAATGCATTTAGATACATTGAGTCTCACAGCTTTGATGTGAGTCTCCCATTGTCCTTCCATCCCAAATTTCATTGTGCCAGTGATATCACTCCCTTCCTGCGCAGCCACGGCCATCTTGTCCTTCTCCAGTCCTCCCTATGCCAAGGGCAGCTGATGATCCTGTCCAAGGAGATCTGCAAGGGGATGGTGTGAGTATGGTCCCATGCCTAAGCATTAAAGCAATTAATGCATTTCACCTCAGTTTGATGATGGGATTCCTCACAGAAGCAGTCCTAGAGAGGTCTCTCAGAGACAGGATTTCTCCTCCTTTCCGTTACTGAGAGCTTGTTTCCGTGAGAAGCCTCTCCCAAAACTAAAACTGCTCATCTCTTATCAAGTCCCTTAGTAGGACATATCCTAAAAGTAACGGCTTTTGTCACATTTATTCACTACTGGAGCATTCCACATGCATATACAAGAAAGGACAAGCCATCACCCCTGTGTGCACACACCAAATTCCACCAAAAAGAGACTAGGGAACAAACTTCAGATGTGTATTTTTTTAGTGGAATAACCTCGAGGCAGAGAAATCTCACATTTCCTCATGGAAATGTAGGAGCCTTGTTTAGATTTGGCAATGTGGCAAATAGAAGTGCTAAAATTTGACTTACATTACTTTCCTTTTAAGGTACTTTGTATACTACTGAATTCCATATCCATGATTTAATTCCAGCCATAATGTTGCAGACTTTCTCTTAAAGCATCAAACTGAAGTCAGTACTGTATTTGCATCAGAAAGGCTGTGCAGATTTTAGAACTGACAAGGACCAGAAGGAAAAGTGTAGCTCCATAGGGTGCTTAGGGAATTTGTGAATCTGAATCTGCTTCATGTGATATTTTCACTGCTCTGCTGATGGTCAACTCTACTCACATATTTGGGGGATTACATCTCATGCAGTGCTCCACAAAGGAACCAAACAGAGGCATTGTGCTCTGTTTGCACTTATCAGGAACTGCTGAAACCAGAACAGTGTTTATTATTTATTATTATTATTGGCTTCTAGGAATACCTCTTGTAATTGGCACTGTGCAAACGCAGAACACAAAGTACAGATCTGTCCCCAAGTGTTTATGATCTATGGAGCAAACTTCAAAGGAAGTGGGTAGGTTTATGAAAGAGGAGGAGGAAGAAGGAGGTGGAAGAAGATCAAGCTTGTTTGTTCATGCTGCTTCACAAAAACAAAAGGAAAATATCCTTTGGACTGATGGGGTTTGTGGGCTTTATGTCAGGCTATTCCTCCAGGGTACTGGGAGTTATACCGACAGTCACTGCTCCATTTCCCAGCTTGGAATCATTTCTGTTACAATCAAGGAGGTACAGCACCCCAGCCCTCTTTCTGAAGTGTTTTATGGCTTACAGTTCTCAGTGTCTTGAAGAAAAGGATCAAAATATCGTCAGACCACACACAGAAATCAGATGGGAGCCAGAACTGTTTGCTATGATGTGACTGCTGGACAGGAAATCACATATGTGACAGCAGTAGCCAGGGGCTTAGTGGCCCCTGACTGCTCTGCAGCACCCATGGGTCTGTGGAGGTCACCTTCCTCTGCTGAGTAATGAAGGCAGCAACCCACGAGAGGCAGCGTGTTAGGCGTGGGAAACTGGAACCAGACCTCTCCAGCTCCTGAGTTTCACGTCAAGCCTTAGTGCATCTTAGGGCAAAACACAGTCTGCATGATGAGTGAGTGAAAACAAACAGCCATTAGGGGAAGAATTTTATGTAGACACATCAATAATTGCCTTGGTGGCAGGATTAAATATTTTAATGTCATTCTCTGAGATAAATATGGCTAAAAATTTTATTTTGGGATCCCTAAATTACTGTGCACACAGAAAACCGATTTTTTTCTCACCTATAGACAAAAAGGAAAGTGTCACATTACCCAGCCACAGGTGTTGCTTCCTGCTCCAGTTCCTGTTGCTCTTTATGCCCGCATGTTCACCTGGGCTTTACTTAGAAAGGAGACTTTTTACAGTGGGTAATTCTTTTTGTCCTTCAAATGCCCAGAAATGTGAACCTTGTTGTTTGTTTGGGTCATTTTCTATGCTTTTAACTCCTATTTCTAGAGATTCAAAGCTTCATTAGTAAAAACCTAAAGCCATCTTGTTAAGATGTCCAGTCCAATTATGAGTAAGACATGAAAGAGTAAGCAAATCCAGCAAAATTTCCACAACACATAAAACAGCATCCAATGTTAGTACATTTCATTTGAAATACTATCTTGCATAACCCTTGGATGCTAACATATGTCATTAAAGCTTAAACTTACACCCAGCACTCGTTAATCTGCTTCTAGCTTCCCTTAGCAAGACCAGTGAAAAGGTATACACTACAACTGAGGCAATTAATCTGGGTTTATGCAAGTCTGAGGCATAATATGTCACTTAAAGGGGGGTAGCAACTCCTTTCATAAGCCTGGCAACTCCAGATGAGCCTTAGCTGGGAGCACTAGGATACACGCCATCTAGGGCAGCCCCTGCTCTCAGAGAGGTCAGGGGTTGCCAGGGAGCTAGGCACAAACAGCAATCTTGTATATAGGAATAATCTTGTAAGTAATGTTACTGAGTTGGGAATACTTCAGTTTACACACACATAGTTTCAATAGCTTGTGCTGTAGCTCTGCCAGCAATAACAGAATTCCTGTTTGCTAGCTAGCTAATGAAGGACAAAAAGTAGCAGGCTCAGCATGGATCCCTGCAGACCCCTTTGGAGGGTATCATGGACAGAAAGCTACTTATGATTCAGTGGGTGCTTGGAGTCCTGCTTTGGGGTAATTTTGTCAAGCTTCACATTGTTTTTACTGAGTGTAAAAAACTTGAGATATACAACATTTAAGTACACCTACCTACCCAGAAGACCTTCTACTCTATTCTTCTCCCCCCTCTACTCTGCTCTTGTGAGATCCCACCTGCAGTACAGTGTTTATCAGTAGGGTCCCCAGTACAGGAGGGAAGTGGACCTGTTGGAGAGAGTCCAGAGGAGGAGATGTTCAGAGGGCTGGGGCACCTCTCCTATGAAGACAGGCTGAGAGAGCTGGGCTTGTTCAGCCTGGAGAAGAGAAGGTTCTGGGGAGATGTTAGAGCAGCTTCCAGTACTTAATGGGGCCTACAAGAAATCTGGAGAGGGACTTTTAACAAGGGCATGCAGTGATAGGACAAGGGGGAATGGATTTATGTGGAAAGAGGGGACATTTAAATTAGACATTAGAAGGAAATTCTTTACCATGGGGGTGGTGAGGCACCAGCACAGGTTGTCCAGAGAAGCTGTGGCTGTGCTATCCCTGGCAGTGTTCAAGGCCAGGATAGATGGGGCTTTGAGCACCCTGGTCTAGCGGAAAGTGTCCCTGCCCATGGCAGAAGGCTTGGAACTAGATGTTCTTTAAGGTCCCTTCTAACCCAAACCATTCTGTGATTCCTGGTAGAATCATATGATTCTATGATTCTATCATGAAAGAAGCTAGATTGATTTGACATAGCTAACTTGTACCAGCTGTTACACAGCTCTCCATTGTTTTACAGGTACTTACTTATGAATAGTTTGTTTCCCTACCTGCTCCAAACAAAATTCAAACAATTCATGTTAGGTGTGCAAGTTTCTAATTCCCAGACATTTCTGCTGTGTTGTTTTTTTAAGTTTTCTCCTTTTCTATGCTTCTGCCATTCAAAAATCCTCTATGAGCCTAAGAAGACTCTGTCTGTGGCATGAAATAAAACAGGCCAGGCTGGTTCAGAATTGTTTAGGGCACACTCCAGAGTAGATATGTCTAGGGGAGAGACAGTTGGTGTGGAAAACCAAGCCATAAAGTTGTATAACTGGCAAACGAGGTCTGAAGCTAAAGCTCATTGCTTGGACCTTCTTTATACAGAAATATGTGTGTACTGAACATTGCATGGACTTCTCTAAGGCTGTTGCAAACTCACGGTCTCATTCTATGCTGTGTGTAGGATTTCTGCCTTCTCCCTGTAAAACAAGAGCTCTGGTCTGCCAGAAGTGTGGCACACAGGCACACTCCCTGGTCGAATGCTCACTGGGGAATTCCTGCACCATCAATGTGCCACCCAGAGATTTTGCTGCCACTTCTGATCTTCAAAGATCTTCAAAGTGATCTTCCACATTTAAAACATTTTTTAGTGTAAAAGGAATGCTTCAAGCAGGTAGAATTACAATATCACACGTATCACATTCCTTCAAATATGTGGTATTTAAAAATCACCCTCTAAGATTTTGGCTCTGAGTCTGTATCTAGGCATTTTTCAGACAACATTTTTGCCTGATCCCTCACAGGAGAGCAGATGGAAGCCAGGAAGCTTCAGGTCCCAGGTTAACTTCAAATCATGCCTTATAAGCCAGACAGGAATGTCCAGACTTGATGAGTATCACTTGCAGAGTACCCTGGATGCTCCTGTAATTCTTTATCACCCCTAAATCCCTAAATCCTACTTTCAATGGAACTTTTCAAGGCTAAAGGAAGACTCCCCAGACAGATAACAAAGCAGCAGGGTCTGCTGACACTAGCACATTAAGGTAAGTTAGCGCTGGCTTCCTTTGCTATATGGGAGCTTTCAGGCTGGAATGATGTGAGAGGTGTTCAAATGCCATCAGTACTACACAGGGACATGGAGAGCAAACCAAGTTTTAACGTTGGGTTTACCAAGATCTGTCAGCCTGTGCTTGCAAGACGCCTGCTTCTTGCTTTTTCCATGGATTCTTTGGATCTGCTTCCCTCTAAAGGCCGTTCAGTGAATTATGGTATTGTCCTGAATGTCAATCAAGTCTTCAGACAAAATCAATTCTCAGATTTATTCCTCTTCTGGAGAGGTGTTTGAGCTCTGTGAGGGTGAGGAATAAATACTCCAAGGGTTACTTCTTGTTGTAAGATAGCTTAAAAGAAATAATGTTTAAATCAGAGATTTTATCAGCAAGCAGATGGTTTCATGATCACATTTATCTAAAACTGAATCTCAAGCATACATGCTATTGAACTAGCACCTTATTGTACAGAAAAGGGAACCACAAAAATAAAGTGGCTTGTCCCAGGCAGAAACCAGCACCTGGCCACCCTTGCTTCCAGCCCTGTGCTCAGGGGAGCAAGTGGTTCTCTGCAAGCACGCTGGGTGTTTGACCTCTCAGGCACAGCTGCAGTATTGCTGGTTTTGTGTGATCCCAGGTGAGGAGCTTTCTGGTGTAGTAGAGTTTGGGCAGACGGTGTCTTATCTCAAAAGGTGAATTGCTCTTTCAGCTGAGAGGCTCACATATGCCATGAAATTGAGACCTTTAACTGAGGTGTTAGTCTCCCACTGCACCTAGAGGGTAAAGAGAAACCCAAGCTGGAGTGGCACGCTAGGTGTTTAAAGTTTACCTTTTTGTTGTTTGGGCAGACCGTGAGAAATTGGATAATCTGTAAGTATACTTGTAATCTGAGTAACAAACTTTGTCAGCCAGTATTTATGTTCAGTTTCAGCACTGTATAGACTTCTCCAGTGGAAAGGGGATCAAATTTTAGGTACATTGAGTACCTCTCTCCAGTGCTTTCTGCAGGAGGGTCACAGGGCAGTTAACTCCTGCATTAAATAGAATGAATCAGGGCCTGAAAGAAGGGCTCATCTAACTTAGAGAGAAAGGAGCAACTGAGGTTTTTAACACAGGCCGTCTTAAAAGTGTTTAAAATATCTGAGACTTTTCACAAGCCTCACAAACATCAAGAGGAGCCCAGGTCTAACAGTCACTGGAGGATACTGTAGGGCAATTAACCCCCCGTACTAATGTACCTGCATTGCTCCTTAGTTGTTTTGTCTGCTGTAATTGCCCTAACCAGGAAAAGAATTGTCTTTTGGGACTCTTTCTACAAGAATCTACATGACAAATTTGGAGTAAACCTTTTTTGCTAAAGCTAGCTGAGCCTCACCCTGCCTCACTGTAAGGCAGAATCAGGAGGGCTCTTTACTAGTGTTTTAGCCCTCTCTGGATGCAAGTGACTCCAGGTGACTCCCAGCTGCTTGTGATCCTGCTCTCAAAGACCAGATTCTCCAAGCGCAGAGTCACCACATTGCCACTGTCTTCACCAAGCCTTTCATCATCCTCCTCATCACTGTCCACACTATGTCATTTAATTCACTCCCAGGATCTTTTTTGGACATGATTATTTAATTTGACCAAAACACAACCAGGGATGCAATTCTGAGGATGGCAGGCTCCACAGACTGGCTTTACCAAGAGGCAACACCTTCTCCCACATGCACTGACATGCTGTATCAGAATGCAAAAAAACTTAAATTCAGTTTCATAGCTCAAAAACAATGCAAAACCCTACCTTAAAATTCATCATTATGTCTTAGAGCCATCACTTACTATCTGGAAGAGATCCCAACTAGACAATATACAATGAGATCCCAGGCAATTTCCTTTAGCAATATTTAGTGGGTGGATATAAGCTACTCTGCAAACTTGGTCTGAGAGCACAATCCCCAGCAGTACCTTTAGTTAAGCAGAGACAGCCTATAATTCTAAGGCCTTTAGGAAGGTACCAAAGCTGCTCATGAATGCAGTGTTTACAGCAGCCAGCCCAGCTGACTCCACAGCTCACATCAGTCGGTAGAAAAGCCATTGCTGCTGGGGACCTGCTGAAGGTACCAGTCACAAAGGTATTGCAAGGGAAATCTTCTGCAGGCTTTACCCTCTTCAAAGCAGGCAGAACAAATTCAAAATTAAGCCACCTTGGTGATTTTGATACTTTGGGATAGATTTGCATTGTGAGCCACTGCATTGTTTTATGAGGGGGAATCTCCTTTGTTCTTCAAGCTGATCCTGAACCCAGTTTCAGTGCTTAAGACTGCTCATCCATGCAGCTCACCCTGCAATCTTCTGCTTAACTTCTGCTCTTAATGAGACTACTGCCGCATGCCTCACACTTTCAAAGGTCAGCCCCATAATATAAAGCCCATTCAAGTCACAGGACATTCAAACTTAATAAATGAGAAATTGTTAAAATAGGTGAGAGAGCAGATATTGCCAAAGGTGTTTTGGAACAGCTACAAGACATTAGACATAACCAGTTTTGCAAGAACTGTGTCCAGAGTATCTGTAGAGTCCAAACCTCTGTGAGAGGCTCCTGTGAGAGCAGAGAACAATATACAGTAAAATGAGATATCCTGAATACACTTAAGTACCATTTACAGGAAACATTATGTTCTTGGGGGCACAAAGAGGTGTTAAAATGTGAAAAGATATAAGCTAAATCTACCAAGAAGTTGTTAATAGAAAGGAGCTGTGTAAGCCCAGTAAGATTTTATCTCCTGTAGAGCCAAAACATCCTACAGCCATAGCTCAGTCCAGCAAATAAGGAGATAAACAGGTTAGTAATGAAGTTAATTACAAAGTACTGTTCAGAGTATGGCTGGCTTGCAGGAAAACTCCAGTTGCAGCCTCTGCACACCCATGTTCCCTCTCACATTGCTCTTAGGGAGTATGGAAGTCTGAACAAACCTATTCCTCCATCATAGTGCTGAGTTTGGGAACTCACAGGAAATCTAGTTCCCAAAGAACAGTTTTTTTCCCATCCTTGGAAAGCCTAGGTGCCCTGTTGCTGCGATGTCCTGGTAGCAAAATGTATTCAGGTCCAGGATCAGGTGCAGTGCAGGAAAACCAAACTGCCATTCAGGACCACAGGCTGTGGGAGCCACTACCAATCTGTACAAGCAAGGCTAGAAGAGGAGGGGAAAGAAGACTTCCTAAGCACTGAGCTTGGCCAGAGCTGCAAGGCCTCCATTTCAGAGGCTCAGATGACAGTTCAGGGGATATCAGGGGCTGCTGGGGCTCTGCCCACCACACAGGGAATGCTGGTGGTTACTGCAGTGCCCAGTACTGAGCAGAAGCTGCATACTAGGACCCCAGACCTTTACTGATGAAGCATACAGGCATTTCTAACAAGCCATATTTGTGCAGCTGTGGGTAAGAACAGCTTCAGACCCAGCCTGATCTTTGTGGGATGGCAAAAGGACTGGACACAAAATTTTCATATACACTCCAGTGTTACTCCTTTCCCCCAGAAAAGGCGGTGAGTCCACATCTTTGTATGTCCGTATGCTGCCCCACTGGTCCTCCCTTTCCAAGGACAGTTAGCAAAGCTAACAGTGAACAACTCAACAAAGCAAAGCTAATAGTCAGACTGGTGTCTGACTTGATCCTGCCTTATCCAGACTGGAAAAGAGAACTGGCTTGAAGGACAGCTGATTTCACAAAACAGATCTCATTTCTTCTTGCTGGCAAAGCTTCTTTTTTTTCTGAAGCTCAAAATGACTTGAGGGAATTGACTATTCCAGTGACCCTTTTCAGACCATTGGCTAAGACTCTGCCAAAGATGTTATGACCAAGCTTAACACACATCATTGGTCTGTCAGTAATACAAAGAGTAGTTTATGATCCTTGCAATTTTAACATAGTAAATCCATCTGTTGATATAAGTGTTTATTTGCTATTCACTTGCTGATACTTAGCCAGCATGCAGCAAGCTTCTGAGTGATCACACATCTCCAGCATGTAACCACATGGTATCAGCAGAAAGCAGATACCCTGCAAACACTTCTGCTGAGACCATACAGACTGGGGACTGTAGTAATTGCCTGCTCCACTGTAATTTACCCTGCTTAGATGAGAAGTTTGGAAGAGGCATCATTCAGCTTGAATTGGATGAAAACACTCAGAGATAAGAATGTGCAGATCCACCTGGAAAGTTGTCCATACTCTTCTCATTCCCTTTTTTTTTATATGTGTTTCAAGTTTCAGATAATGAACCTCCCACATAAATGGGTTAACTGGTAGCACTGTTTTTCGATAGGTGAAATTACCGTTCTTCCAAGGTCAGACTCACTAGGTCAGCCATTTCTTTTGCTTGCATTATCCATCTGCCACATTTCAGCTTGTTCAGGGTGATAAGCTGTGTGACAAGGCACTGAGAAGTGCCATTTCTTATTACAAGTGAAAAAGTAATTGCTGTTTGCTTTCCTGTGACTGGACATAGGATCTGATAATGAACTCAGAGCTGCATAAATCTAAACAGTGTGAACGCTAATTGAGTGATGTTGCTGTACAACTGCCGCAGTTGAGTTTATAGTCAGACTTGGGGTGTTTTCTGCTCTGGATTATTTTGGGTGAACAGATACCAGCAGACTTAAAAAACAATAATAATCTTTGTTTTCATTGAGCTCTGGTATATTCACTTGGAAGACATTTCACAAGAGACCACAGTGGTTATTAACTTCATCAGCAGACAGATTCAGGAGTCATATGTATTGGTAATTGCAAGTGATCAGAACTGAAGGAATAGTCAGCATCTACCAAGTTGTTCATTATGACAAGTTTGCTCTAAGAAAATGAGGAGAGAATTTCACTGTACAGACTTCTTTATATATATATGCATATGTATATGTATATATATATATGTATCAAACATTTGTTCCAGAAGAGGGTGCAAAATTTATCTCCAGCCTGTATTTGTGAATGCCAAAACCTTTTCAGATTCTATCTCCATTTGTAAATATGGGATTTGACATTAAACATAGTAAAAATCCCATGCTATGACATTTGTGATATAGATAACCACATATGAATCTGTCTTGGTTCCTTTTATGGTCAGTAAAATGAAACAGGTGATTCAGGGTACAATTGATCCCATTTCACCCTAAGTTTAACCACCTGAGTAGCTCTCCAGACTCCTTTGACTATACTGCTTGGAGCTCCAATGAATAGCTCAGATGTGAACATCTGCATTTTGGATATCTAAGTTGGAGAACAACCTGCTTCTTGCATTTGCCAGGTAATGCTCCACAGTGACAGTGTGGGACAGGGTTACCTATACTGTGCTTATTGCCAAACAACAGTTTAGCATTATATGAATATGGCATCATATCAATTGCAAATTTAAGCTAATTTATGGAAAAATCCAATTACTTCATTTATGGGCTGTTATCAATGTTGCAATAGAGATGAGGATGAAGGGTCCCTTACAGAGCTAAAGAAGTCATGATGAGAATGGCTGGCAAAGGAAGGGAGAGGAATGTCACTGTGTTTAGACCACACTGTTACTTATGCCAGCTGTCACACAGATCGATAGCTCCATTTATTCTTGTGTCATCAATCGTTATTACCATTTCACATGGCCTTTGTGAATGCTCTTTAAACTTCCCAGAGCAGCGGATCTTGAGGAGTGGTTGAAAGCTTGAAGCCTTTCCTGCTAAGCCTTCCTCATAACTTCACATGAAAATGAACAAGCATGGACCATTATTCAAAATCATGACTCATTTCAGAGATGCACATGTGGTGTAGATTGTATCACCTCCACTGGATATGATACAATCTTCAAACACAGTCCTTCTATGATTTATGTAGTTACAAAGAGCTTCTTTCAGCTCAGAGATGTAACCCTGCCCCTTAAGCATATATACAACAATCATCACACAAAACCGCTTCTGTTAATGTGTCTCTGCATACTCAGGTGCAAAGCGAGAGTCACATTTCTAGCTGTGGCCCAGCCAAATGGGGAGGTTATACAGTGTGCCCTCCTGTCATCTCAGCCTACAAAGGGCAGAAAACTTGTATTTCTCTGGAGTTTTCCATTCAGTGGTGGCTTTCCAGGTACAAACACATTTGTACCTCACCCTTAGTCCCAGCAAACAGGAATAGCTAATAATTATATAGTAGTATTGTCCTAGTTTACAGGACAACAAAAGTAAATCTAAGAAAAATTAATGAGCATGCTAATACATAAGGCAAGGTCAACCCTTACCATCACTATTTAGAGATCCTTTCTGAAGTGGGCATCAGGAAAGGGTTTGGAAGCTGGAGAAACAGCATGTGAATTTATCTGCCTCCCACATACATTAAAATACTCTGATATTAACATAATAACAAAGTAAATCCCTCACTGACTTGCCTCTTATGGTGTTGATCCTTCACCACTTCCAAAATAATATAAAAATCCACCGGGATCAGGCTCATAACAGAGAAGGAACCATTAGCAATTGGTTTTGGAAGTGATTTATTTAGTGAGCTCGTCATGAGCAGCCATCATTCAAATAAGACTATAAGTTGCTGGATGCACAGAGCAGAAATAATTGTACAAACCAACAGTTGGCTGTCGTGAAGCAGGCAGAGCAGGACTACAGCAAATTTACATGAGCTGGGAACTTCATCCTTTCAATAGAAAATCTGGCAAACTCTACTGATGAGTACAAATTACTCCAAACTTACACGCACGAGGGAGTGATTATACAGGGCCACTGTCAAAGCTCTGGGTACTCCAAGCTTGCAAATGTACTGGGACAGTAGGGCTAAAGTCACTGAAGACAATGGAACTCTAAAATGAAAAATAATGCATTGCAATGGTACAAAGCATGCCCAAAGAAATACTGAACTCTATCCTAACTGCCCACCAGCGTATCAGGGAGGGTTTGAGACAGCTTATGTAGCCAGGCATTACTGCTGCTATAAGAAAGTGAAATTGGCATCAAATGCTGGATATCAACATGGAAAAAACCTCAGACACACCTCTTCATTCAAGGCTACTGCAGCCCTATTGAAAGCAAATGAAGGTTACTCAAGAGCCTTACTTCCCCATTACAAAAATCCCAACTGTTACACAAACAAATCAAGCCAGAATATGATACTTCGTCATAACCTGCTGGTTGAAAGGAGCTGATAAAAGATAGTGATCCATGGTTCACAACTGGCTCATTTGGGAAATCTTCTCCAATGGATTAAACACACTAAAGCACATTCTAAATAGCAAGAACACAAAGAGTGGAGAAACAAAATTAAAAAGAATAAATAAATAAAAGGATGAAAATCCTAATGAAATTACTGTCCCGATGGACATTTTTAGCCAAGAGAGTTTTAAGGCAAAACTACAGAGTACCTCTCTGTTTTGCAAGCAAATGTAGATACGCTGGAGGGAAGGAATGCCATCCAGAGGGACCTTGACACGCTTGTGAGGTGGGCTGATGCCAACCTCATGAAGTTTAACCATGACAAGTGCAAGGTCCTACACCTGGGTCGGAGCAATCCCAGGCACAGCTACAGGTTGGGCAGAGAAGAGATTCAGAGCAGCCCTGAGGAGAAGGACTTGGGGATGTTGGTCAATGAGAAAATGAACATGAGCCAGCTTCAGTGTGCGCTTACAGCCCAGAAAGCCAACCATAGCCTGGGCTGCATCAAAAGGAGAGTGACCAGCAGGTCGAAGGAAGTGATCCTGCCCCTCTACTCTGCTCTTGTGAGACCTCACTTGGAGTATTGTGTGCAGTTCTGGTGTCCTCAACATAAAAAGGACATGGAACTGTTGGAACAAGTCCAGAGGAGGGCCATGAGGATGATCAGGGGACTGGAGCACCTCCTGTATGAAGACAGGCTGAGAAAGTTGGGGCTGTTCAGCCTGGAGAAGAGAAGGTTGCGTGGAGACCTCATAGCAGCCTTCCAGTATCTGAAGGGGGCCTACAGGATGCTGGTGAGGGACTGTTATTAGGGACTGTGGTGACAGGACAAGGGGTAACAGGTTGAAACTTAAACAGAAGAGGTTTTGTTTGGATATAAGGAAGAAATTCTTTACTGTAAGGGTGGTGAGGTACTGGAATGGGTTGCCCAGGGAGGTTGTGAATGCTCCATCCCTGGCAGTGTTCAAGGCCAGGTTGGATGAAGCCTTGGGTGATATGGTTTAGTGTGAGGTGTCCCTGACCATGGCAGGGGCATTGGAACTAGATGATCTTAAGGTCCTTTCCAACCCTAACTATTCTATGATTCTATGATTCTATAATTCCTGATAGGGATAATGAATTGCTTGTGTTATTACATGCCCATCCCACTTCTAGTAATGAAAAATCCTACAAGTGGTGGGTAGTGGTATGTAGGAATATCTATAATGCAGAAGAAATTCTGTGAATAAAGAGAAGCACTGTGATCAGACATCATTTGTAGTCTCATCATAGATGTCTGTAAAGAGACAGAAAAGAACACTTTTGTCTGCTAAGGGAGGGCTGGGTTACTTTACTCTCTATTCTAAATCTTTATTTCTCTCTTGCTATTTTTTAATTGGCTTCATCAGTTTGCTGTTGTAATACTTACTTATTGAGCTGTATATGTGTTTAATTTTGTTAAGAAAAGATCAAACTGTGGTTGCTGGGGTTGTTGGCTAACAATTTTGCTCCTATATCAGGTAAATAACAGTTTGGATAAAGACAAGATCTTTCTGAAATAAGGATCCTGATCTTTCTTTCCTATTCCAAGACGTAAGACAAGGATATAAGAAAGTGTTTACATCACAATCTTTCAATATATACAAATATATATATATACATATGTGTGGGCTTGCTTGCTTTGTTCTAAGATGATTTTTGTTGTGAAAGATCAGTGACTGGTATTTCAGTCTGTTTGACAACCTGCAGAGAAAATGCTGCTTTTAAGGATGTACATCCCAGTTTTATGGCTTTCTTTTATTTACTCATGTATATTAATACATTCAATGATGCATATGCCACATAAAGGAATTGGGATAATTTCTCAGCATGATGAGTATGTGACATGAATCGTTCCCCTGAGCACAGCTACAGGCTTTGCTATATTCAAGGGAGAGCTTTCTCTGCCGAGTTTGAAGTTCAGAAGTTCAAAGGCACTTCTCATTAGAAATTAACTATGACACTTTAACAATGAGAAGGGAACAACTTACTCCATGCCTGAAAAATTTGGCAGAGGCTGTTCCCACAAGCCAACAGATAGCAGTGTGCCGAGAACTGTTGCAGAAGAGGGGTTGAGTTCAGGGGCAGCACAAGCAGAAGAGTGATCTCTTAAAATCCTGCCTTGGAAAACACTGCCCCTTGGCTTCTCCAAGCCTTGTCTGGAGAGCAAGGTCTGCAACATGACTGTAACAGGCTTTATTTACAGCTAGGTATCTACCCAGTAGATATCTAGCTGAATACCTACAGGGATGCCTGCCCTTGGTGCTTCATACCAGTCTCAGAAAGTTCAAGCAAATCTTTAACTTTCACGTCTTCTCTGGTGTGGTCATAGAAACCCCTAAGCTGGCAGAAGGAGGCAGCAGGTTAATCACTGAAATGCATCTGGGCAAAGAGCCCATGGGCCATGAGGCCAAAGACGAAGCTGGTCCCTGCCAAAAGCCAAGAAACACACCAGCGCCTGTAAGGTTCACCAGGCAACTGGGCGGTTTCTGCCTGCACGAGACACTCGTCCAAGTGAGCCACTGTTAGAGACATGAGAGGTGCAGAGAGAGGAGGGCTCAGAACTCGAGGATGCCCATCTGCTGAGCCACTCATGCGGTGACTCATCAGGATGACAGCAGGCAGACGAAGTGTATGGTTATGTGGGAGGCCTGGAGGAGCCCAGGATGATATTGGGCTGGTGGAATAGTCAAGAAAGGCATGTTCGGTCAGTGCTCCAGGAGTGAGGCTTGCTAAAAAAAATATGAGAAATAACTTTTGTTGAACACAGGAAGGGATTTCACTTTCCCATTGTTTTAACTGTGTTTTTTTCCTTTCTATACCTTAAACTAAATAATCAAAAACCATCATTTCTTTCATTTCTCTGGTTATCCTGTGTAGAGCTGGGGTGTAACACCTGCTTGAGGCTGGTGACATTCAGCATCCCTACAGAAGCAGTGGCTTGAAACAGAGCTGCTGTGGGGTCCTGTAAAGAGAGACCACAGGCAGGAGAGAGGGACTTGCACCTTGGGTCGCTCTTAAGCAAACTTCAGCCAGCAGAGGTGTCCAGTGCTGGGGCTTGTGCTGCCAGAGCTGGAAATCAATTGTAGCAGAGGTGGGTAAAACCTCCTGCAAAGTGTAGACAGCAAAAGGGCTTGGAGCAGCCTCCAGAGCATTACATCGGCTTGATGAGAATCTCAGCTTGAGGTTAGCACCTGTTTGGGATGGGAGGAAAACTGAAACAGGTTCAGGTATGTGATCCCAGAATCAATATTTTCACAGCTCAGGGCATGTGACGTGTCACCGGAAAGTGCCTGACAAGGACAATGGCTGGCACAGGACCACAGTCTGCAAGGCTCTAGTGCCACTGACCAGTCTGTGCACAGGTATCTATAAGCCGATGCCTTTGCCCAGGGCAGTTCCTCTAGGTTTCTTTCATGGGCAATAACATTCATCTCAGAAGTCTGCACATCTTCCTATATTCCTACAGATTCCCTGTATTTCACAGGCACTAGAAAGGGGTGTGTGTGTGTGTGCGCAGGGTTTATGACTGAATTTCATGCATGGTTATGTTTTGCATTTTATACTGAAGTACAATATTTTGCATTAGCAGAATATTCAGCAATAACACAAACACTTCCTCCAGCTGAATTTTAACATTTGTGGCAGGTTCTTTAGTGGATGCAGCAAACCTGCAGCTCCTGGGTACCAGATTATGTAGTAACTGCATCCTACCTTCTCTTACCAAGCTCTCATCCTGCACTCTTACCAAATCAGGTTTTTCCCATATGTGCATAGCAAAGTTAACACCTAAAGAATACCACATTAAAAAAAAAAACAAAAACGCTGTAGGCCATCTTTCCAAATAAATTCTTAATCCTCAGACATCACCAAAAGTCATTTTTGTCAACAGTGCACTATCCTGTAGAAAAACAAAGAGTAGTCGCTACAATAAGCACTGGTGTCTCCAACCTCACTGTCTGGCATCCACTGGCATTTGTATTTTGTTGGTATTTGTCAAGCAACTCAGACTCAAAGCCACCACTTTGTCAGATGGGGACTTCTGAAATTGAGGAATTTGCTGTTGGAAGTTTTCTGACTCCTCTCTAGACACAGCACATAACTACACCAGACACTGGGAAAGAAAAACAAAACACATTTTCCCAGAGCTGGCAGAAACCAGAGAGATTGCTTCATTATCCCATGTTCTCCCACTTTACAATTTTTCTGACTGAAAAAATGTGCAATGCAATATTTAAATATTCAAAAATAAAGGCCTTACCACCAAAATCACAACTGTTGACCATGTACATGAGGCATAATTCACTGCTCCAGACTTACCTTACAAAATGGAATTAAGTCAAAAGTTCCAAGAATTTCTCCATTTCCCAAAGTTGAAATGTGTTTCTGGCATGAAAATAGACTTTACATCATTTCAACGCTAAATTCTCAAAAGTGGTTCTGCCCTTCTTCAGCTGACTTGTACCTAAAATGAGTTCAAAGGCTCGAATGGAGGCCTTATCACTCCTTGCAACTACCGAAAAGGAGGCTGTAGCAAGGTCAGTGTAGGTTTATTTTCCCAAGTAACAAGCAATAGGATGAGAGGGAACAGACTCAAGTTGCACTAGGGCAGGTTCAGAGGATATTAGGAAAAATGTCTTCCCCAAAAGGGTTGTGAAGCACTGGGCCAGGCTGCCCAAGGAACTGATAGAGTCCCCATCCCTGGAAGTATTTAAAAGACATATAGATGTGGCACTTCAGGACATGGCTTAGTGGCAGACTTGGCAGTGCTATGCTAGTGGTTGTACTCAATGATCCTCAATGTCTTTTCCAACCTAAATGATTCTATGATACAAAGCAGCCACTGAAATAAATAGCTGAGAAAAGACATTTGAACGAAGAGGAAAACAGATAAACACAGTGCATAACTGAATCTCTATTATATGTGGAAAATGCTTTATTTCTTTATAGAAGGGCAATGGCAAGGTAGAGCTACTGCAACGTAATGCAAGAGAAATATTTTCAGTATGGGAACATGAAAGCATTAACATACAAGGCAGAGCACATTGTGTCCTGTTCTTGGTGAACATCTTGTTGGCTACTCTGAACTGTGACCCAGCAGAAATAAGCTAGGTAATATACTGCTTCATTAACTATGTGCAGTAGACAGTGGGAGACTTTCCTCCAAAGTGTGGAGACACAACATTGCACTGAGGAATAGGAAGACCCGGTGCTGCACACAAACTGCAAACAAAATGAACCAAAGGACTGTTTGCTATGCTGAAAAACTTACAAGCACATTGGATTGATTTGACTTTTGATAAGGCAGTGATCTCAGAGGATGGGAACATAGAGAGAACCTGACCATGAGCCCCAGCATATGCACATTCCCATTAGCATCTATGTTTTTAAGGTGTTTTTTTTCTCCCCAGATCTCATTGCTGTCAGTTTCATTTGTGAGCAGGTTTAAATCTGACTTTAAACCTGTCCTCGTTATCAAAGAGCTTCTATGCCTGCAGGCAGACCCTCTTTTCACTGAGTTCTGTCAAATCAGTCTGGCTATTGCTTCCATTTCAAATACACACCTCACTTCAAAAACCAAATCAAACCAGTGGGACCCATCAGTACTGCTGATGGATTAAATGTACATTAATTTCAACCTGTTTAGCGATTTTTTTTTAATCTATATCTATCAAAAAGTCACACAGTATTATTTCCTTATTCCCTTTGTTTCTGAGCTGCTTGAGAATGTTGATCTAAGTCAGCTTTTAACTCCGCTTTGTCACCATGACCTTTTTTGATCCCAGGCCGTTTGCTCTCGAATTAAGTCACGCTACAGGAGCTGCTTTGCTCCAGGTTGTGGTTTTCATGCTCTCAGTTAAACAAAATCTTTCTATGCCACCAGCCAGGACAATTGGTGTCTGATAAACAGTGGGGCCAGAGACTATAAAGCACACCAACTTCTTTATGGCATAACCCTTCTCTGAGTAAATAAGGGGCCACTGTGGGAACTGGGGTGAGGAACCAGAGGAGGGCATGGGGAAGAGCTTCCTTGCAGACAGAGATACTTCAGTGCTTACTATAGCTCTAAGTGGCACACTGGTGCACCAATGACTACACAACATATGTTAAGCTCAGAATATGATTGCATGTGGTCCCTGCTGCCCTGTTTTTTAAGGCATAAGCTGAAATCTTCTTTTCACATATATGTGTATTTCAGTTCATATCAACCATACATATACCTACTTTTCCAGTTATTTATGCATAGGGAAGTTTTTTCCAATGGTATCCACTCTATTTAATCATCAAAATCATCAAAATCATAGGGTAATAGAATAATTCAGGTTAGGAGGGATCTCCAGAAGTCATCTAGTTCAAAACACATCTAATCAGATGGGTCATGTTCAGCGAAGTCTTGAGCATCTCCAAGGAGGGAGATCCCACCACCTCTCTGAGCAGCCTGCTCCAGTGCTTGACCTCATTGTTTACAACGATCCTCATGGTAAACGATTTTTTCCCTAATACCTAATGGGGATTTTCCATGTCCCAGTTTACGCCTCTTGTCCTGCTGTGCTCCTCCCAGAGGGTTGGCTCAGGCTTGTCCAAATCTTCTGACTGGGAGCTATCCCAGTACCTGGGAAAGTTGACAGACTCCTTGTGCCCACATCTACCAAGTGCTCAGGAAATGGCAGAGAGCAGCTCTGGCACACAAGGGCAGAGGATGTACTTCGTGGGAAAGCATTCCCACTCTGGGAACACCAAGGTTTCAGTTCTGGCCTGCAGCTCAGACACCAGTCAGGATTAAACCTCTTCATCTTTATGGCTGACTGTGAGGATTGCTTCTGAACACTGGCTGTTTTGGAAAGACATTTGCTCATCTGCCTCCCACCTCGACTAAATCCTTTCAAATTCCATTAGATACAGTATTCTTTTATTATGCAAACACTTTCTAAATCGCATTACACAGGGCCAAACATTCTGAAGATCAGTCTGAAAGCTTCTCTCCTTTCCACTGCAACCTACCTGTGTTCAATAAACTTAACCTGATGGGGAGGCAACTTCTGAAGCTCGAGAGCTGCACCTGTGCTGCTGGCCAGGAGGAATGCACCTCCAGTAAAGTGGGAGATGCACTGCTTCACATTTCCTGCTCAGTTTGTTAAACAGGTTATATCTATTTTTAAAGCATTGTATTGCAGACTTTCAGGGAACAACACCGGCTTTTTCAGCAAACTTAAGCTGAGCTGAAAGGAAAAAAAAAGAAGAAAGAAACACTGCATTAATCTCAGTGTCAAGAAACAAAGCCTGCAATGTCCGAACATGCTGCACAGAATGGGAGAGGGGAAAGTTTATTGGCTTGTGGAATGCAATTTTTCATTCCTTTAAAATGCTTTGGGTTGTCACTTCCTATTAATTTTTTACTTTTTGTTACGTAATATATGAGCTGCATACCTCAAAATCATTCTTATCCTGGCAGTTCACAAAAGATGTGCAGTAATTCAATGTAACTCATTTCTGGTAGCTTAAGAAAAACAGCAGTGGTGACCCCACCAGAAGGGACTGGTGATTATTAACCGATGTTCCCACTCTGATGGATTTTTTCAGATGACACAGAAACATTCTGTGTCTGCTCTCCTTTAGAGGATCTGGCTGCTCACTTTTTAGGTGGCCTATTTTGTTCTGCACAATGCAGAAGCCTCCTCATTTTACGGTTGTGTTAATCTCCTCTAATGCATATGCCAATTTGAGGTGTATCCCCCAGATCTATCACTGACAGTGGACCTGACCTTGCCCAGGTGATAACACTCTTAAAAGCCTATCTGTATTCCCTGCATGTTGCCTTACCTTTTCAGCATTCAAATCCTCAGGGAAACCCCAGCAAACAAGGAAGTTGTCCTTCAGGCTTAGAAAGATAAAGCTGGGGGGGGGTTTCTTCTACACCAGAGCTGTATGCACCCTGGAAATCATAAGACAGCAGAGCCATGAAAAAGTCCCAAGTTGCCCAACCTATGCATGGTAAAATTACAAGAAATATTACTGTGGAACAAAGGCATGACGACCCTAGCCTGCTTATCCTGGCTGCAGAACAAATGCTGTTGTCATCCGGTGTTTAACTTATGAGGCAATAACGATTGCTTGTGATTTTGATCCTGCAACAGCTAAAATAATATCCTGTGTTTCGGACCGGAGAGCAAAGCCGTTTCTGAAGGACTCTTCTGTACTTAGTAATACAATAATCTTTTGTGCATTATGAAAATCCAACCATTGAATAATATTCAACTCTGATTTGTAAAATATAGGTAGTTCAAAAATCCTGGGAGTCTGGGGAGGTCCCTGCTGAGTGGAAGTTAGCCAGTATTATTCCAATTTACAAGAAAGGTGTGAAGAAAGACAAGGAAAACTACAGACCTGTTAGTCTAACCTCAGTTCCTGGAAAATTTATGGAGAAGATTATACTGGGTATTACTGAAAGGCATTTAAATACCAATGTAAACATCAGGCACAGTCAATATAGACTCATAAAGGGGAAGTTCTGTTTAACTAATATGATGTCCTTCTACAATGAGGGTCACCCACCTAGTGGATGAAGGGAAGGTGGTGGATGTAGTTTTTCTAGGTTTCAGGAAGACTTTTGGTACTGTCCCTCAACAGCATCCTTCTGGACAAGTTGTCCAACTGCAGGGTGAGCAGGCTCACAGTGCATTGGGTGACGGACTGGTTGAAGGGCAGAGCTCAAAAGGTTGTAGTGGATGGAGCTACATCTGGCTGGCAACTGGTCACCTCAGACATTCCTCAGGGTTCAGTTCTAGGGCCAGTCCTGTTCAATATATTTATCAGTGATCTGGATATGGGAGTTAAACACACTATTAGCAAGTTTGCTGATGGTACCACACTGGGAGGTGCTGTTGGCTCTCTTGAAGGACAAGATGCCACTCAGAGGGATCTAGATAGACTGGAGCATTGGGCAGTCATCAGTGGGATGAAACTTAGCAAGTCAAAATGCTAGACTGCTAGACTCTGCACCTAGGACATAGTAATGTCAGGCCCAAGGATGGACTGGGAGATGAATGGCTGGAGAGCAGCCCTGCAGACGGGTATCGGGAGGTGCCATTTGACAGCAGGCTCAAATAGTAGTCACCAGTGAGCCCTGGCAGCTGGGAGGGCAAACCACATCCTGGGGTGCATCAAACACAGCTCACCAGCTGGTCAAAAGGGATGGTTGTCCCACTGTATCCAGTGCTGGTACAGGCTCACCTTGAGCACTGTGGGCAGTTCAGGACCCCACCATTTAAGAAGAACATGAAGGTCCTTGAATGCATCCAGAGGAGGGCATCAAGGCTGATGGCAGAGATGGAAGAAATATCCTATTAGGAGCAGCTGAGGACCTCGTGGGCTTCTCTGTCTTGGAGAGAAGGAGGCTGAGGGGTAACAGGGCTGAGGAAGAGACGTGGAGAGGGAGGTGCTGATGTCTTCTCCCTGGTACCCAGTTACAGGACTTGTAGAAATGGTTCAAAACTCTGCCAGGGGATGGTTAAACCGGCCATTAGGAAGCATTGCTTTACCAAGAGGGTGGTCAAACACTGGAGCAGGCTTCCCAGAGAGGTGGTCGATGCCTGAAGGGTGTCAGGGTTTAAGAGCCATTTGGACAAAGCCCTTAACAACAAGCTTTAACTTTTGGCCAGACCCAAAGTGGTCAGGCAGTTGGACTAGATGATCACTGTAGGTCCCTTTTAATTGAAATAGTCAATTCTAAGCACTTACTAATAAATCCCACCCCAATGCCATTTTTATGCCCAAGAGTCAATGAGACTTCATAAAAAAAATTAACCATAGGGGTTGATTTTCTAACAAAAAGGTGTGAGCTCTTTTCTTTCCCAATCTGAGGGAATAAATCCACATTCATTAAAATCACCCAGCTCAAAACTGTGTTAATGCAATGATCTGATTAGCTTTTGTACAGAAAAGAACAGGAAGCAGTCCCACAGTGGTCTGAAGAACTTCCAAAAATATCCGGAGTCGCAGCCTGTCCCAAACCACAGGAACAAGAAACAAAGCAAAGGCCAAGTCTTTCACTTTACTGTATAAGTTTAAAATAGTGAGGAAAGCCAAGTAAGAAAAGCCAAAGCTGGTGGCAGAAAGACAGAGATTGAAGGGAGTTACAGGCATGTCTTCATATGGATATTAAACTCCTAGCACAGGAATGGAGAGAAAAGGGACCATTGTTTTCTGGAAGACTGGAAGCTAGAAGATGTCTGAGTTAAGCTCATGACAGAGGGACTTGGAGTTGCACAAGAGAGAGGAGCTAAAAATGTAATAAGGGGAAAAACACAGCCTCACAGGTGGATGTTTTCCAATGTCTAATCCCTGTAGGTCCCAGCCAACACAAAGAAAATGCCAAAGGAGAAGTCTATCTCTTCCAGCTTCCCTTACTTTTCAACAAGGGGGGAATACTCAGCTGTGAACAATGTCATTTTGGGTTTACACCACCACAGATGAGATCAGAAGCTCAACTCCATGTTTTGATTTCAGATGGGAAAGACAGTAAGAACTGGACCAGTAACACAAACATCCTCAGAAGCAGCAGGGTCAGGAGTAGAAAAGAGAAGCCTTCCCCTGGAGCTAAAGTGAGCCTGGTTCTCATGTATGCTGAGACCACTTTACATATTCTGGATAAAATGGGGTTTTCAAGGGAATGAACATATAAATTTTCAGATTGGATATAAGGAAGAAGTCCTTTACTGTGAGGGTGGTGAGGCACTGGAATGTGTTGCCCAAGGAAGTTGGGAATGCTCCATCCCTGGAGGTGTTCAAGGCCAGGTTGGACAGAGCCTTGGGTGACATGGTTTAGTGTGAGGTGTCCCTGCCCATGGAACTTGATGATCCTAAGGTCCTTTCCAACCCAAACCATTCTATCATCCTATGAAATTAGTCCTGCTGGAAGGGTCCTTACTGACAGGCAGAGAGTGGGTTTGAGGTGGAATTAACTTCATCTGTCCTAAGCTACCTCCATGGGCTCCCTCTGGAGTCCCTGTCAGTAGATGGGTGCCTGTCAGAAAAACATGGATCCATGCTGCACATCACAGCCAAAGCCCAGCTCTGTTAAAAGCACAGTGGTCTGGAACAGCAGATTTGGTTGCTGGAGATCACAGTCAGAGCCCACAGCAGCTTCAGCAGGGTTGGTTACCCCCTTCAGCAGGGTCACCCAGCCAGCCTGCCCCTTCCACAGCCCCGATGGGAAGGGATGCCTGCACTTGTCAGGAAGCTCCTCTTCCTCCTTCTCTTCTTCCCAGGGGTTCAGACATAGAAGTCTCCAGGTTGTGCTCCTATCCTGCAAAGCTCGCTCCAGCCTGCTGGGTGTAGTGTGACAGTACACTGAAAACCTCTGATGGGCTCAGCCAAAACTTGTCCAGGCACTAGTCCCTGGATTCAACAAGCTTTACACCAACTAGAGCAGTGTTATCAACAAAAGAATAGGTCAGCTCCCCACAACAAGAAAACACAGTAACCCAGACCTGGTCTCAAGTATTAGATTAGATCCCAGCTGATAGCTGCTTGAACTGGCCTAGCATTCCACCACGAAGAGAAAGCCAGTCTGCAAGAGCTTAAAGTCCTATCCTAGTGGAAAAGATTAAAAACAAACAAAAAAACCAACCAAAACTACAACAGAAAAAAACACCACTTTTTATATATATATATATATATTTTAGGTTTTTTGCTGCCAGGCCCTACAATAAATCATGGAATCACAGAATGGTTTGGATTCGAAGGGACTTTTAAAGCTCATCCAGTTCCAACCTCTCTGTCACAGGCAGGGACACCTTCCACTAGACCAGGTTGCTTGAAGCCCCGTCCAACCTGGCCTTGAACACTGCCAGGGATGGGGCAGCCACAGCTTCTCTGGCAACCTGTGCCAGTGCCTCACCACCCTCACAGGGAAGAATTTCTTCCTAATGTCTAATCTAAATCTATCCTTTTTCTGTTTGAAGCTCTTTCCCCTTGTCCTACCACCACAGACCCTTATGAAAAGTCCCTCTCTAGAGGAACTTGGATTACAATGTCATGTAGATGAGACTTGGAGAGTATTTGGAGAGTACCTAGGAGGCAGAGAGCAGGCAGAAAGCCATCACATCAGTAAACGTGACTGTGGACCCCATTTTATCCTGCTGGGGCGTTAACAGATCAGCACCCTGCTCCCAGTGAACTCTGACACACATCCCGGGGTACACCTTAATGTAGCTGGGTTCTTTTTCCCCTCCCCCCCCCCCTTTTTTTAATGTCTATAAGATGATTACATCCGGGTTTGTGTCCACATGGCAAAACCAAAGAGCATTCATCAGAAGAATAATGATGTAAATGTGGCTCCTTATCCTCCACTGATTGCCTGGCTGGCAAAAAGGTTTAGAAATTGTAACAATAGTTTTGAAATAAATAGGAGGAAAGTAAAGACCGGCAGTGTACTTTCCACATCAATGGCAAATATATTACTGATGTAGAAAGTAAACAGCTTAGAAAAAGAGGAGAAGCTGTGGTGGTTAACTTCAGCCATGTGAGCTGCAGGCTCAAATGCCAGTGCATGAAGATTGAGATAGAAAAGCCCAGTTCACCACCGCACTTTGCAAAACCAGCTATAAAAGCTGTGTTCTCTGTGGATGGATAGTAACAGGAGGCCAGGTGAAATCCAGAGTGCTAAAAAATCTTACCTCCCTGTGTGAACATGGAGCGCTCAATATGGTTGGCACATATGTTCTCTACAAGCATTGCTCAGAACCCCCGCAAGGCTATTTTGGAAGGGGAAAAGGAGGGTGTCTGCATGCAGAAGGAGATGCAAACCTGAAGCTACTAATGCTAAGGAAGCACCTGCCGCGGGGCTGCCCGCTCTCCCTGCGACGCTCACCTGCCGGGCAGGGAGAACCTAAAGCCTCTTTAGGGGCCGCCGCTGTTTGCTCGGGGGTTTGGTGTCGGGTCTGCTCTTCATTGCCCCGACGAGGGGCGCTCCGCTCCGGGGCGCGGCCGGGGGGACCCCGGGGAGGTGCCGGGGGCCGGGAGGGGCGGGGAGGGGGGCGCCGGGAGCTCCCTCTGCTGATTGGGCTGCGTGGCCCTGGGCTGCGGCCGCCACCGCCCCGCTCCTCCGGGTTCCGCTCCTCCGGGTTCCGCTCCGCCTGCCCCAGCCGCTGCCGCCGCCGGGACTCCGCCGCTCTCGGGCTGCCGCCGCCGCGGCTCCGCGCCGCTGCCCGCCCGCCCGCTGACTGCTTGCTGCCGGGCCCATGGCGAGCACGTCGGCGGAGATCATCGCCTTCCTGCTGACCATCTCGGGCTGGGTGCTGGTCTCCTCCACGCTGCCCACCGACTACTGGAAGGTGTCCACCATCGACGGCACCGTCATCACCACCGCCACCTTCTGGGCCAACCTCTGGAAGACCTGCGTGACCGACTCCACTGGTGTCTCCAACTGCAAGGACTTCCCATCCATGCTGGCGCTGGACGGTCAGGCTCCCGCCGAACCCCATCCCAATTTCCCTACCACACATCTCACCTTCCGTGCCGGTCTGCAGGGCTGGGGGCTCCGGGGCATCTCCCAGCGGGGCCGGTGGGCAGCGGGGGTCCGGGGGGCAGTGAGCAGGGCCTGGGGGGCGGCTGGGACCCCGGGAAGGCAAGTGCCCTCATGTCCACTAACAGGTGGCAGAGCACTGCCTGTGCACACCCGTGGAAGTGTGTTTTAATGGCTAAAACCTGCCGATTGAGGTTGTATTTGGAGCCCAGCTGCCAGGTTTAGCTTCTCTCGCTACCTGCTTGTTTTTCCCCCATCTGAAGAACACCATGCGTGTGGATTTGACACAAGAAGAATGCAGAGGAATTTTTCTTGCTGGTTTATTTCCCGACTGTCGTGACATTCCTCTTTTTCTATGGCTTCACCAGCCGTGCAACGGTCGGTGGAGAAGAACAAGCCTTGGCGTCGTTCTGTTTTAATTAATGTTCCTTTGCTTCTCTTGTTAAGCGGTTATTAACTGGGATGTAACTGCTTCGTTGATAAATGACAGTGCAAAAGCTTGGGGCAGTAAGGGATGCAAAGGTATGCAGAAGCAAGGCATAGTTTTACAGCAGAGTTATTTTGTGTAAAGCTGAGAGTTTTGCTGCAGTGCCTAAAACTAAAGGCTGAGTTGGTGCTGTGTCTTTTCCCTGGTTGAGGGGAAACATTTTTGCCCTTTAAGGAAGCCCTAGTGGGAAACTGTGTCACTGCAGGAAATCTTTGCAACTGGTCTTTAGCTGATAAATCTGCACTGGTTATGATAGAACGTTTTGGGTTGGAAGGGACCTTAAAGATCATCCAGTTCCAAACCCCCTACTACGGGCAGAAACACCTGCTACTAGATCAGGGTGCTCAAAACCCCATCCAGCCTGGCCTTGGCCACTTCCTTATGGCTGGTAGTAGCAGGGAAGGTGCAAATGTCATCAGCTTACATAGTCTCAGGAATGGCTATAAAGAAAGGGAGTAAAAGTTTTTAAAATCATGGCACATTTTCCAGTTTTTTATAGTCATAACAGTACAACATACAGTGTCCCAGGGGCTTTGATACAAAAAATCAGGCCTACTGTTCACAGTCTGGCCAGACATTCTCTCTGCACTGGAGTCTGAGGGTGGATTTTGAAGTGAAAGGTTTGCTTCAAAGGAAAAGAAAGTGTACTGATGAAATCACTAATAGAGATAAATATTATCATAACAGGGATTAATATTGTCATGAAGCTAATCACTATCAATATCAGAAAACATTTAACCTCTGTAGGGCTAAAAAACGTCTAAATACTAAAAAGAGGTAGTGTAGGCATCCCTTAAGCATCACTATTGCAGGATGCTTCCTTTGGGTAGAGAAGTAGCATTCAACAGACCTTCTCTTGACCCAGCCCCATGGTGACAGAGGGTGTTACTGGTTCCTCCGAAGAGGTGGGACAGCTGGTGAGCCTCCATTGGCATCAGTCACCTTACGGCCAAGTGTAGCAGCCAAGAACATAGTTTCCAGGCTTGGGCAAGGAGCTGTGGTCTGTGCGCAGGCAGGCATGGAGTGATTGCTGGTGCGCAGTCTTTCAGATCCACTGAATCTATTGTTCAGCTGTTCTTTATTTGAGTTAATCAGGGTTTTAGAGTAAGAAAAGTATAATTACAAAGTGTGCAAAATTGGGAACATTTGGAATTCCAAAATTAAGAAGAAACTTGACAGCAAAGTCCTTACAATGACTTTCTCCAAACACTTGTGTGTTGAAAGCTTGTGCGTTGGGTAACAAGTTCCAACAACTTGCCCAAAAAATGAGTTTCTGAGGCACCTTCTGCACAAGTGAAGCAGCCATCAGAGCACTAACTCATTTAGGGCAGAAGTCAATCTGACATGCTTCTCTGGAAGGGCTATATCCCAGCCTCCTGGCCAGAGTGTTTATCAGTAGCAGAAGGTTCCTGGCTCCAGTGTTGCTCGGTGACATCTCTAAATGCTATAGGGCAAGATCCTGGTTCCCAGGCACACCATGAATGAAAGGCATGCTGGAGAGAGGCTAACATAATCCCCCAGCACCAGCAGTGCTGGATGGCAGTGCGGGATGGAGCAAAAGGGCAACCACCACAGTGAGAGGTGTTTTCAGTAGCTAGCCTAGCCCAGAGTGCCCTCCTCATGGTTAAAGGCCCTCCTGGGAACCTGTCAGCGCCTGACAGTGAGTGTGTGCATCCCCTTTTGACCCAAACCCTTCCCCAGTGCAGGAGCATGCGTGGGGCTGCAGTGCGTCACACATAGCTTAGGATTGGTGTGTCAGCATGAAGCCAAATCTGTCTCAGCTCTCAGGTAGCCTCTTCCTTCCTTCCTCTTCTTCTTCACACTGACTTCAGTGGCTAAGCTGGATCCCAGTCCCTGGGATCAGGAACATGGGAACTTCTAGTTGAAGATGTCCCTGCTCATTGCAGGGGAGTTGGCATAGATGACCTCTGAAAGGTCCTTTGCAACCCAGACTATTCTATGAATCTATGATTCTTCACTCCATCCTCAGATGGGGGAGTCAGAAAACACAAAAAAAGGCAGATCTGCCTTTCCACTTTCCCTGAAGTGTCTGTGAGCAGAAGTAATAACCCTGTAGAGATACATCTGGCAATGACATGTTGCTCTCCTCCAAATGGTAGGGCAGGACTGGGAAATTACCAGAAATACTTTTGCTGCCCCAGGGAAAGGTGATTCTGCTCCACTCCTTCCTCATGGATCTGGAAAGGATTTGCCTCACAGAGTGATTCCTCTTCTATGGAAATGTTTTTTTGTTAAATCTGAAACCTCTGAGTTTTGCTGGACTTCTTGTCCATAGAGACTGCTGAGGTCTGCTAGAGGATCAGAGACAAAATAGGAGGTAAGAAATGGGGCTATCACTATGCCAGTGGCTGGGGCCCTCCCGTGGGATGCAGAACAAGTCCTTTCTTCAGGAGCAGCGTCATAGCTCAGGTCAGGAGTGATCCAGAGATGGTTCCCCATTACCCTTGTTTTAGTTTGCATCACAGACTGGTCTTGGGCTGTGTTCCCCAGATTGCTGAGGGTGGCATTGCATTGGGGCTGCCCCAGTGGCTCTTAGGCCATCACAAGAGTGGCCACCAGAGAAAACCGAATGTGATGCCCTTCCACCTTTATACATACATAATCAATTTGGCCAGCCCTTGTTAAGGACCCAGCCCCACATTCTGTGTGCAAGCAAAAATGTTCTTGCTGTCTGTGGGACTTAAAAACACTTTAGGTTTACTTTTGTGTGCTACTGGGCATGGGTGGAAACATAGTGATGAAATCACCTCTGCAAATGAGGACGTATCAGTTTCCATGTCTCCAACAATGGATCCAATGACCTTTTGCAAGAACAGAGCTGAACAAAAATGTATTTATGAGCTAAAAGAGGGTATTAGAGCTTAGGAGAACATACAAAAGCAGTAGGTGTGTACTTCTGGAAGGAATCTGTGCTTTATCTGTAAGGCAACCTCTTCTATTTCATATGATGCAGACTGCAAGATGCCACCAGAAGCATTTACTGTGAAAGTGACAGTTGCCGGAACATGACATATATATATATATATATATATGTATATATATATTTCTGAGTGTTATATGATATGGATATATGAATTCCTCCTAACTCTTTGTGAGCATGGGAGGCAAGCGTGAGAGCAGCAAGGCAAGAAAGATGAAGTTCTAGAAAGATTAATTTGAATGCAAGACAAAAAACATTTATTAAAAAAAAAAAAAGCCTTGAAATTGGTTTCTCTTGGAATGCTGCTAAACATGACTTTATGAGCATGTTTGTCTGCTTGTCTGCTTGGAACACATGGGGGTATGTTGCTTGGGAGCTTCATTTGGGTGGTCAGTATGTATAGAACAAGCTTCCTGCAGGAGCTGGCATAAATACAGACAACAAACATTTGGAAAGGGGATGGTCTTTGGTCTTGAGTAGAGGAATGTGAAGAAATAGGCAGCTCCCCTTTACATCTCTCTGAAAGATAAGCCTTAGTAAGCAGTATAATGTTCGTGCTTCCTAGGAGGCAAAGAAGAAGTTTAATTACTCTTACAGCCAAATGCTATACATAGTTTTAACCTCAGGTCCATGAAACAGGAGGCTGGATTTGGTGAAAAGGTTGATTTTACCCTTTGATGCTTCCTAATGCTCCAGTTAGCTTAGTGGGACTGACAGAGCCTTCTGCTCTCCCACGTTACCGGTGTAGATTGTGATCTAATTTTTCCATACATTCTGTTCTAAAAACATGTGCCAGTTGGGTGATTGCTGTGGTGAACTGAAACATGTCCTGCTGTGGTTACCCTGCCCAATTTGGTGAAATATTTAGTGAGGAAGGTTATTCATTCAGCAGAACTGAGCAGGCCTCCAGCTCACGCTGTTTATAATTGAAAATGATTTCTGGGTGAGTGAGTTAATTATTTATTGCTGTCTCACTACACTCTGCCTATTGTAGAACTGTATACTGACCTTCAGGAACCACTGCATTTCAGCCCTGTGGTTCCCAGCATATGCTGGTTATTTTGGTTGGGGTGAATATTTACTGTTTCTCCTAGGAGGTTTGGGCATAAATAAAAGTTTAGAGGACCTCCGGGTAAATATGTTCATGGTTCAGCACTTTAATGTGTCAATTAGCTGCTAACAGTGTCAATAAATTGGACCTGTCAAAAATAATAGCTTCTTTGCCAGTCTTCCTCTCCTGCTTTACCTTTGTGCTGCAGGAAATACATCACACACCACCAAAAGTAGTAAAAACCAATTTTTCCATGCCTGTAGCAAAAATTAACAAAGCAGAACTGTTTTCTTCAGGCTTGAGTCTGGCACAAATGACTCTGTCTCTTACATAAAACATGCGAATCGTATGACAGTTACAGTCATGGACCATTGTGTTTCTATAACAGATGGGCTACAGAAGCATGTTGCAAATGGAAGATAGTCTATGTATGCCAACAGAGGTAGATAAGTGCCAGTAAGTTGCGTGCAGCACAGTGCTTGAATTTGGTAGGAATGGTAAAACAGGGTGTTATGTGTTTATGTGTATAAATTGCTTCTTGTGTGCTGCGTGTTGCACAAAGCTGGGAATTAAGGGTGGGTGTACGTGCATGTTGAACACTCTTCAAACACAAAGTGGTCATCCTGGAGCCCATTGGCCTCCAGCAGCGGCTAAAGCGGCTGGCACTCAGGAGAGCAAAAGGCAGCCAAGCAGCAGTGGTAGCCATCTGCAGCTCAAGGGCCTGCCAGCCAGGCACAGATTTCTCTTTAATGAATGTATCCAGTCTCTTTCTGAATCTCTGTAAACCTTTAGCATCCACATACCATATGGAAAGGAGTTCCACAACTTTGTTATATGAACAAGCACATTTTTTGTTTGGAATCTGCTGCCTTCTATTTTTATTAGGTGGCCTTTCTATATTTATTTCCTATATATGAAAGACTTTTATGCAGGGGGGATGGTGATTTTTTGTTATTATGTAAAATTTGCTGTAATAGGCAGTGGAAATGTGGTTTAGCTCTCAACATTTTCACTGACTGGAGATCAAAGCGAAAAGAATGAATGCCCCAATAGTGGAAGTACGTTTTCATTTTACATGAGATGTAACAACAGGTTATAAAGAAAAACATCTTGTGATGGTTATTCAGCTGTGTAAGATTGCAGCGTTCCACCCTGTAAACAGTGATATGAGATTATCACAGTTTCAATTACAAGATATTCTTGGAAGGGAGAAGAGGCCAAGCAGCCCATTGTCCTGCTGAAAGGCCCTGCCCCTGTGAGGTCCAGCTCAGGGTAGCCTCAGCCAGCACAGCAAAGCTGTACGTGGCTAAAGCCAGCCGAAAGCCATTTGTTCAGGCTTACATATGACAGTGGCTTGTTTTATCTCAAGAGGCTACTGCTGTCTGCGAAGCTGAGCAGGGATGTGATTTTCTTGCAGAATGAGGGCCTTCTTGGTGAATCCAGTCCAAATCAGTGGCATGTACAGGCAGGCCCAGGACCCCAGCCAGTGTCACTGCTGCCAGCCTGCTGCCAGTTGTATTGCATCTGCAACATACACACAAGAAGACTGACTTGTTTTGTGCACACAGAGTAGCTCTGGGACCTGCGGCAGCTGCTGCGCAGACCATGTGGAGCTGCTCTTCAAAACCTCTTGGGTACAACCTCTTGCAGATACTATACAATGGGATTATTACTTCACAGCCCTGCGTGCCGTAGTGTGTCTCTTATAAGCTGGGCCCAAGTGATGATGCCATGTGAAGGGCACACGTCACTTTGAAGAACACACTCCATGAATGGCAAGGTGACATCAGTCCAGCCAGGGTCTGACTCAGTTTGCAATAGTGAAGAGTGCCTATCACTGTACAGAGGGAGAGGAGCTACAGTGAAACCCATTGTGGTCCCAGTCCTCACATTAGCTTTACTCTTTCTCACTGCAGGTTACATCCAAGCATGCAGAGGACTGATGATCTCTGCCGTCTGCCTGGGCTTCTTCGGTGCCATTTTTGGACTGGTTGGGATGAAGTGCACTAAAGTCGGAGGCTCCGATCAGACTAAAGCGAAAATAGCTTGTTTAGCTGGACTGATTTTCATACTCTCTGGTAAATATACTTTATGTCTCTAAGTTTGTGTATTTGAAGTCTTATCAGAGCTGCTTCTTTTCCGCAGAAGTCCGGGCACAATTCTCCATGACTCCATTGGCTTCAGGGTCAAGCCCAAAGCTCTTCTGCTGGCTCCACTGAATGGTTTGTCTTATGCTTTTCAGGGTTGTGCTCTATGACTAGTTGTTCCCTGTATGCAAACAGGATTACGTCTGAGTTCTTTGATCCTTCTTTTGTTGCACAAAAGTAAGTACTTTCCTATACCCATAAATCTTTCAAAGATGTAGACCTTAAGTTTCATACTGTGCACCAGAGCCCTTTTAGGCAGTGCGTGTGCTTCTCCTTTTGGACAGAGGAGCAGAGTGGGCTGCAGTTTTACTTAATCACATTTTCCAACTGGAGTATCTGTGTGCTGAGATTTAATGATTTAACCTGCTGGTAGGGTGATTGATTGCTCTGTCATCTCTGTGCCCAGACTCATGGGGCTCAGCAGGGTTCTGCCCTGCTTACTGCAGAGCAGAGTGGGTTAATCAGAAGTGAAGCTTGTGGTTTTGCCAGAGGTGCAGCAAAAGGATTGCACAAGACAGAGGCACTCGTTGGGTGCATCATTCAATGCAAGAGGAAGAAAATTATTTCCTCAAGCTTTCGAGAGGTGGTTTCCATAAAGGTGTTGAGCACTGCACAATCCTGACTCCTCTTGAAGAGGGGTTTCTGCAGGCTATGTGGACTTTTCACTGAGAGATGTTCAAATCCAGGTGGCTGAAATTTGGATCATAAATCTTACTGTAACCCATGATCTTATAAGCACAACAGGATCCATGTCAGAAATAAAGAGCATCCCTAAAGACTCCCTTTAAAGTTCTGTATGTGTACATACATGTGAACTGTAAAGTTCTGTTCTGTGCAAGTTCTCAGGACCTACATAGGCAGCAATTCACAAACCAGTGCTTGGATTTTGGACTCATCTTCACTACTAGGTCTGAAAACACTGGCTGTAAATTACAGCATCATAGACTTTACTGTTTTGGCTCCTTACATAATGTAAATTTATCTTTAAATGGGGCTTTGAGCAACTTGGTCTAGTGGAAGGTGTCCCTGCCCATGACAGGGAGTTGGAACTGGATGACCTTTGAGGTCCCTTCCAACCCAAACCATTCTGTGATTCTGTGATCTTTAAAGGCAAGGATTGCAAAGTTTTTTTGGTAGTGATTCCAGGATATTTCAAGCATTGGGTATACATTTCTCTGAGATCCAAGTAAGGGCTCAGGAAGGAACCCTGGGCTTTTCCTCTTTCTCCTTGATAGAAAGAAAATGGTCTGAATAAATACCACTAACTGAATCCACATTTGCAGTAGGCTGGCACCTACAACACTAGGGCTGTCCCATCTTGAAAACAAATCTGTATTAGTTTCCTCCATAATTCTGCTATAGTTTCTGCTTATTTGGTACGGTAAGGACAGGATCAGAAGGCTTCCAAAAGAAACAAGGTTGTGAGGTACCGTGAACAAAATGGATCCTGTCTATATAGCCCTAAGTTAATTATTTATCAGGCTTACTGTTCCTAGTGAAAAATGCCGTGGTTGCTGCCAGAAGTCCCTTTCCTACACTGTATTCCTACATGCTTTTGCTGCAAAAGAGCAGGCAGACATGGCAGTAAATTTTTACTGCAAGGGAATGAGAAATCCCTTGCAGTTCAAGCACTGAAATAAAGGTGGCAAAACATCCTCTGCAGAAATTCCTTTTTTCCCTGGACAGCCAGCATAGCTCGGCTGTGGGCACACATAATCATGACTGCAAAGATAAAGGCAGAGAGGAAAGCCAGAAGCTGTAATTTGCGTTCTGCAGGGTGTATGGAGCTCATGCCATGACCTTGTGTCAAGTGAAGCTAATGGCAGCATTCAGCATCTTCCTCTCTCAACCAGTGTAAAATACATTGGAGTCATGTATTTCACTGCCATCTATGAACTCTGATATGCATTGTGGAAGCATTTAATATGCTTCACTGGTATATTGTGGAGATTTGGCATTGGCTCTTCACTGAGGGGGTTTCAGCCTTTCACCTTTTACTGCACATTTCCCTCCTGAAGTTATTCTGGCAGTGTTAAAGACAGGCATGAGATACTGTTAGTGGATAAACAAAGTGGCACAAGATGTTTAGCATCATCTCAGCTGTCAGAATTTCCCTCCAGCCTTCTGCATTTGGAAGAGGCACCCTGCCTCCGTATGGGTGCAGGAGAAATCGGAGACCTACCTTTAGCTGTTCCCCAATAGACTTCTGGTTTGAATTATGTACCTAACTGAGGAATGACAGGCACCAAAAGGACAGCCTAAACCCCACCTTACTTAGAAAGAAATCTTAGGCTGGATTTTGTATTCCGATGCAATAGTTTGCATTGCCACTTTAAGACAGGTTCAAAGGAATTGCTTGACCATACATAATAACACACTTGAAGGCATCCTGTGCCAAGGTATCCCGTGCTGTCCTTGCAGCATGGGATACCTTGGCATTTGCAGCCAAAGTGGATTTAGTTTTTTCTCAGACACCTCTAATAGGGAAAATCTATACATCTCTTGCTGGTTTGTTCACCTTGCTCCCACAGTTTCTCTTAGGAAACTATTTTGTCACTCTACTACTTCCAGTTAAAAACCCCCTCCTCTTACAGACTTTTTCTTTTTTGTCCCTTGCCACACTCTGAACTCTGTAATCGTGGTCATTCGTACTAATAAATGGGTTTAATTCTTCCAAATTATCTGACTAACTTCCCGTTCTCTTTTATGGAGAATCATTTCCCTTCATCTTGCTTGTCTTGGAATGGATTGTGCATAGTTCACACAGGCCCTCTCTCCACATTTAAATCTATTACATTTAAAAGTGTTACATTTAAATCTATTTTTTACTTTCCAAGAACATGTTTCTTATTGCAAGAATAAGAATCAGACATTCAAAGTGTGCATTTCCCTCAGGTAGTTGTGCTGATTTGGTTGAGGTTTTTCATATGATAAGGGTTTTTTTTACAGACTGGATTTTGATGGAAGGGTACAGTTGGCTTCTTAAATGCTGAAAAGATGGATTGGGTAAAATCCAGGGAGCCAGAATGTCCTGATTTCAGCTGGGATAGAGTTATTTTCTTCCTGAACCACAACACATACTCAGATTGATGCACAATTGAAAGCTTTAAGTCTTCCTCATAAGCACCAGGGTAAACCAGAAACTTGTTCATCTGTTTAAAGATGTGGAAGACCAATTAGGCCACCTCTGCAACCCATTGATCTAGCCAGGTGGCAATCACCTGAGAAGGGTTTGTATATGCAGTCTGTTTATACATATTATGACAATAGTTATATATATAAAGTAACAACTATATATATAACAAGTATACATATATAGTAACAAACGTTCTTTAAAATGTAGAAACAATCATAAGAACAAAGGCAGGACCCCCATCTTCTTTCCCAACACTTAGGCAACAGTCAGGTAACCCTTCTCTACCCAATTAAAACCAATGTGATCTTGATATCTTTTCTGTACAGCTGAAGAGCTTCAGAAGGGGAGATGGCAATTTGTCTCCTCAGCCTCTGCCTCTCCTATGGTAGCCTTGGGTCAACTGTTCAACGTTGTTAGATGGAAAAGTGGAAATGATGTTGTGTTTCACAGTTTCTAGGCAAATGGTCTCGGCAAGCAAGTTGTAACAGCAACAGCATCACTGAGTCTTAGTCCAGATACACTCTCCAGCACTGCAGTGGTCTGCACTGACTTTTGTGGGGAATCTAACCCTAGTCTGTGTACTTTAGGGATGCTCTGGCAGTACCTGTGGGGATTGAGAGGTGCCTAGGCTGAGGCTTACCTCACATTGGAGTTAGTCACTTTGATCTGCCTTTACAGCTTGTTAAAATAGGTGCCTTGGAGTGTTCTAGAAGTGAATTTTTTGTGTATTTCCTACATGTTGACTGTAACGGGATCCTAGGTGAGGAGCTCTGATGTAGATACCTGGTTCTAATGAGGGAACCCCCAGTCCTTGAGCAGACAGAAATCTGATCAAGTCTTGTGAAAACCATGGCTGAAAAGGTGAGAACAGTTAGAATAAAGCTGTACAAGTTCATTGGATTACCAAGTCGGAAGAAGCTGGGTGCAGAGTTTCCTAGGGTGAAAGGTGACTGACCTATGGTTTAATCTGGGGGTTGGGTGCCTAAGTCTCACCTGCATTGGGTATGCAGAATGTTTGGGGAAATCTGATCCTTTTTTTAGCAAGGGATGATAAATAAAAACTCTGGTTAGATGATGTGGACAGAAAATGAAGAAGCCTAGATGTTAGAGCATTAGCAGGGCCATGAAGAGTCAGGAGCAAGCCCTGATCAGGTGTTCTACCTCTGAGCTCCAGTGTCTCCATCTCTTATTGGCAGCAAGTCCCTGAGTCAGCAATGACTTGAGCCTGGATGTTCATAGCACCCAGGACTGGTATCCTAAGTGTGGCTTTTTATCCTGTGTGCCTTTTTGGGGTTTTAAAGTCTGTGCTTAACCCTTGGTTAGACTCTCAGGAAACATGGAAGTGATCTGTTTCTTCTCCAGCCAGTGTTCACCCTCTTGTAACCTGTTGCAGAATTTGCTAGATCATTTTCTGGGTGTCTTGCTCATAGGCAATTTCTGAGTGTTGCTGCAGTATCACCTTTGTAAAGGCACCAGTTTTGTAGAACAGCTTACAGGTGCTTTCAGGTACATATTTTGGCTCATGTGAAATTAGGGTCTCTTCACATGGAAGTGTTCAGAACTAGCTGAAAAGTGTGCAGCTGCTCTGTGAACAGTCATACAGTTGTACAGGGAGGCTGTCAAGCAGAGGGTTTCACTCAGTTACCTCACCAGAGCTTACACTAAATAAACAGACTTACTGACAAAGGCCTGAACAGTGCAGGCACCTGACCAGTAACTGCGGCTGGATCAGGGACAGGGGCTGGTGTTTTCAGTGCAGGATGCCAGGAGTCAGGAGGAGATAAAGGTTTCCTCAAGGAGGAACTGGAGCAGAGAAGAAGGAGCAAGAGACGTACAGTCTGTCCTAACAGTGAGGGATAAAAAACTGTTGTGCCTGTGCTCTAACACAGGTCATCCTGAAAGGGTTTTAAAGAGCTGTACCTCAGGCAAAGAGCTGGGGAATGGACCAGACAAGTGACAGCCATGGTTTGCTGCTTGTCCTGAAGCTCCAGAGATCAGGCTGTGGGTGCTGAGCAAAGAGAAGGAAAGTCTCTTCCCCATGCCCTTCTTCCCCTTCATTTCCTACTCTTAATTTAGAAACTTGGGACTCACCCTTGTGTGATAATGCTCCTAAAGCACCACCATCTCCTCTCAACGTCAAAGTGAGCTGTTTCTGGCTGCAAACACTGCGTGGCTGCCCTGACAGCAGAGGGGATGGCTGTTTGTGACGTGGAGCTGAGCCCAATTGCTCAGAAAGGAGATAGAACCCAGCCACCAGGACTAGATAAGCAGAAAGATGCTGGCGTGTGCGTGTGCACATGTGCATGTGTGCACAGATGTACACCTGCATATGTGTGCATGTGTGTATGTATCTGTATATGCATATATCAGCTACAGATATATATGTATGTGCATATATCACATGTGTGTATATGTGTTGCATATGCATATTCTATATATGTACAAAACACTCCTGTTTTAAGCAGGGTGAGTGTGGATAGGGAGGGGGAGAGATCCTGCAAGCCAGAGGGAAGAGTTAAGGAGAGCTGCTGACAGAAGCAGCTCTAGTCACAGGCTCAGCAAAGCCCCAGTGAGTTTGGGAGCCAACAGGAACAAACCTGAAATGCTCCAAGGTACAGGAGCTCTGTGCTGTAAAAGCACCGAAGAATCATGCAATGCCACAGCCAAGCAATCAAGGAGATGTGGAAAAGCCAGGCACCCTGGAGAGAAGCATCATGCAAGTGTACCACAGGGACAGAGTTTGCTACCCAAGTAAGAGGGGAATAATGAATAGAACATGGGTGAGTGGTGGAGCTGCTGATTTTGCAATGAATAATGTGTGTGTCAATGGAAAGCTATTCAGGAACAAATAAAATTTAGTTCTTTTATGCTGAAAAAACCCCAACCCTGGTAAATCCATGCTCTCTGTTGTTAAACCCTTTTATTAACTTCCTGCAGGTATGAATTAGGAGCAGCTTTGTTCATTGGATGGGCTGGAGCTTCACTCTGTATAATTGGTGGCAGTATATTCTGCTTCTCAATAGCTGAAAACAGAAATTCTCCAAGGTAAAAGACAAGTTGTCCTTATCCAAAGAAATCAATACTAGCACATTTGTACCCACTATATGTATATGGTTTAATTACTTTTCCAAACCACTTTGTAGTGAGGGTCAGAAAAAGATGGTGTGGATGTAGGAAAATAATGGGATTTAAGGATAATGCTCTGTCCATTATGAATGTAATTAAGGAAAGCTATTGAAACAAGCACTTGTGTTATATATACTTCATAAATTTACTGCCGCTGAGAAAAAACCACATTCAGTGATGTAGGAAAAGTGGTCAGGTCACTTCACAGGTCTCAATAGACAAGTTTCGTTAATGCAAATCATCAGATCAAAAGTGAGAGGTGAGGGACAGCAGTAGTGGCAGCAGGACCTCCAGCAGCAGAAGAGGGTGATGATGAGGCACAGCTGGACCTCCCACAGCCCAAATATTTCATGATTGGGACCTAATTTACTTAGCTGTGGACAAGGGATATGCGTTTATAGAAAAGTGAGTTTCAAAGAGAGATGCTGGAGGCAGAATGTCAAACCAGGATGAGACTATACAAGGCAAGATGCCCCCCTTCACCCTCCTTTGAGATTTATCATTGTTGGAAGTACATTCTTCTTCTAGTTTTATGGTACTGTAACACTTGGACGCAGAGATGTTCTCTGTCTGTGGGATAAGCTGTAAATGGTTGATTCTCTTTTCAGGAGGGGGTATGCATATAATGGAGCCACATCTGTGATGTCTGCTCGGACAAAGGTGCAGAACAGCATCCCAGACAAAACCACACCAAAGCACTTTGACAAGAATGCTTACGTTTAAGTGTACTGTGGGAAGATTCAGAGCGTTTTAAAGATGAGTTTGTACGTTTCATTCAGAGTGATTTCCCCCACCCCTTACTCCAATGTACTTACCACCAAGACAATGACTTTTTAAAACATTAACTTGCAGCTTTTTACATATTGATGTAAATTTTATTATATTTTACGATTGATGTTGGTATTGTAGAGTTTATACCTGGAAATCATGAGCTGATATTGCATTCTTCATAAAAATAAATGAGGTATTTACCAATTTGGTTTGTCAGTTGTTTATGGGAATGGCATCACGTGCATGATTTTGATCACATCTGTTTCTGAACTGGGTTCAGTACTGGACAAACCAACCACACTCTGTGCACATTAACACATAAAGTATCTCACCATTGATTAGCAGTGATGTTGGGATAGCAGAGCACATCCTAATTGCAGTGCCAGCCAACCACAGTCAGTGGGAATTAGGAGGCTCTTATCTCCTTATCACGCTACAGGGGTGGGAGAACGTGCAGCTTGGTCAATGTGGTGCCGTAGGAGTAGGAAGAGACTGAGTGAAGTGAAAATAAGTATGGGATTTGGGGATGCAAGAGCAGGCATTAAGAAGAGCTGTTATGAAAGCAGTCACTGGAGAGGGTTTTGCATGGCCTAAGAAGAATGTATGCATGAAAAGAAGCATGCATGTGTGATTGTAAGCTTTCATGTGTGTGGTGGGGCAAGCAGAGGCTGAGTGAAGCTGCAGCCCACAGGGAATTTTGTGGTGGGGAAGCCAAGGTTCCAAGATGGTTCCTACATTCTGCACCTGCTTTGTGACAGTGGGCTCCTCCCTGCCTCAGCACTCACCACTGCTGGTGATAAATCACTTCCGTGGGGGGAGCTGCTTTTGTTTCCTCAGGCTGGGCAGGATGGACATCTTTTGCTCCAGAGTGGCTCCAAGCCACTGGGTTAGGAAAGCAAAACCCTAGGCAATACCAGCTGCTCTGCCAGTGACATTCCTCAAAGTGACCAAATAAAAGCAGACAACACTTAACAGCACTATTTCAGATTATCCTGAATTAGTTACAACACTTAAAAAATCAGCTAGCACTTTACTTTTTACCTGTCCATCAGCATGTGGTGGTTTTTGAGGGAATACTGGCACAATGAGTCAGTAAATGAGATCACAGCTTATGGATAACCACAAAATGCCTTCTAGACTGAGACCCTAAAATCACATACAAACTCGGGTCTGCCTTGAGGTTTGAACTGAGGGACCCTTGGGGTTTCAATGCAAAATTAATAGCCCTACTTATTAATGGCACTTATTAATGGAAAAGGTTTTGTACCTGACACTATCTAAAATGCATCAGAACTACAAAGCCAATCATTCCTCTTCTACTTTATGTTGTATTTCATTAAAGTCAAAACACTATCGTGGTTTTTAAGAAGGCAGCCAACATGAACAAAACAGAACTAAGAAAATACTTCCGCACTGGCATGTCAGTGCTTTCCTCACCTTAGCTTTCTGTTTTGGTGTGGGCTTTTTTTCTAATGTTTGCGCTTTTATGTAAACTAAGAACCAATTCTAATGAACAAATAAATAAAAAGAATAAATTCCCAGAATATGGGGCTTTCAATAATAATCAGTTTTGGAGCCGAGGCTTTTTTTTTTAGCTTTCCATTTGGTGTTTATTGTAAACCATGGTAAAAACATTTTAATAAATGGAAATACTGTCTTTAAAATGTTCACCATTTTATATACAGTTTATGAATCCAAAAGTAGTGCCTCCCATCAGGAACAGAGTTATTATGTGTCTGAAGAATCACTCCAATCTGTTACAGTGACTAAGCTGCTTTTTAATGTGCTTGTGTTATCAGCTTCATGAAGGCCTGTTAAAATACCAAAACAATAATAACAATTATTAATCCTATTTTGGGGGTATTTTTACTTTGTATTTATCTATGAGATAAAATGACAAGCCATGTGAACAAACACCTGTGGACTCCAGGAAGTCCAGAATTTCAACCAATGAGGAAATTACAAGTGCTGATAACATGAAAGCAGTTTCTGTCACAGAATACAATGCACAGTACAAGCAGTCAGTGTCAACGTTACTTTCCCTTTAAAAATAATCTGAACAATCTTTATATAACTGACACAGCTTTATACTTTACATATATAGAAATGTTAACACTAGAAACTACTATATAAGTTCTATGGAAGACTGAGGCTATTGCTTTACCAGTAGTTCAAATATTTATCTCAGCCTGGTAGGTCACTTAGATAGCTTGAACAAACCTGAAATTTTAGTATTATTATTAGTATTATCAAGACTAAGTAAGAATGTTTCCCTCCTCTCTTAAATTTGGGAAGGGATTAAAAAAGCCCCAGGATACTTGATTTTTAAAACGAGGTCAAAGCTTGATAGTACTATACTTTTTTTAAACCTCAAATTTAAGTTTCTTGGCACCTTTGTATATTTGTGGTGTGTTATTCACATACAAGTATGTATCATAAATATCACACATTATATTTACATGACATATAAACAAGCACACAGTTGTTCTTACATGTTCCTTTCTTACAAAATACCATATATTGGATTACAATGTGTAATACAGTATACTTGAGTTCTTCTCTAGGTGTGTCAGTTGCTTAAAGCTTATAATGTAAAAGTACAAACGTGTTACCTTCCTCCTTTGGTACATTTGTCTTCGGAACAGCCCATGCATGTACCGTAGATGTAGCATTTGACTCATTTTTCTGAACTGTCAATGCCTTCTGACCTCTATTGTCTTTCATCAATAAAATGTCATCTTCTACTGATGATATATCCCAATCATCATCATCAACTTCTGTGAACTAACAGAGAGAAGAAAGAACATGGATTTTCCCTCTGTTCAAGTTGTGCTGAGATCTTCCATATACTCAACAATGTGAAACTGCTACAGAAAAATGCACTGGCACACACCCTTTATGACATCTATCACCATAATTTTAAAACCCAAAAGACATGACACGTTTTCATGCAAGCCTGCAGTTCAGTTTGCTATATAAGCATTCTGTATTCACATTAGAAAAAATTCACGTTGTAATGAAAGCCTTTTCAATTTAAAACTAATTTATTTAAAGAGAAAATTAAATAATGAAAGTTTAAAAACCCACATGTGCTTGAAGTTACAATATGTATTCCTCTTAACGCCCACTGTCAGCATGTACAAGCATATTTTTAATGAAGTGGAGGATTTGCATAGTGAGTTCACAAAATGAGAGTCAAGTCAAACAGAAGAACCTGAAGGCAGGAAGCCTGAGGTCTGCCTTACCTCACCTGCCTGAAAACTGTGTATCTTCATTCAGCTTTTGAAAGAAGACTAGAGCATTTCCCTGCTTGTCAATCAGATGTGGTTCAACAGAATCATGCCATTATTAGAGAGCCTAACTGGGGAAAGTGAAAGATGTTTTCCCACAAAACTAAAACCTTGTTTCACTGGAGCCTCTCAGTATTACAGTAAGATGCAGAAGGTGCTTCCATTGCACAGCAGAAAGATTCAGATGCTATTAGAAAACAATGTGAGGTATGTACATAGTAGAGAAAAATCAACAAATATGAACGTGTCATATGTCTCGAAAGAAGAGAGAGACTGCAGCAATGCTCTATCTTGCAACATAACTCTATTTTAACAATGCAAACTTTTTCAAAACCTGACAGATCTGATCAGTGTGCTATATTATTAACATACCACGATTCAACATTTTGCTGTTTTAAACTATCTGCATTTGGAGGGTGTGGTAATGGGAAAGTCAGAGTCACATAGACTAAGAAATGCTGGAGGAAGTTTCATCAAATATTCACTAAGTCTCAACTGATTTCTAAAGTATAAAATATAGAGAAAAAGGGTCAACTTCAAACAGAACTCACTTCCAATAGAGGGTAAATGCACAGCACCAATCCAAACTGCTAAGCAGTTTTGTTAAGTCCAGGACTTACCGTAAGAGAAATACCATTAAACAATGTCTGGTGCAGGTGAACTCAGGTCATACACCTTCAGGTAAGCACAAAATACATTTTCTCTAAAATGCTTCTGAAGTTACTTCTGTGAAACATGACCTTTACAAAACATACCACAGTGGGTTGCCTTATGAAGGTATATGGTATTGTGGGTTTTGAGAATGACCATTAGCTGTATTAGCTGTATTTCAGCTATTACTATTTAAGCTGATATAAAAAAAACTGGATTTTTTGAGAAACCATCATTCCAGTGGCACTTTGTGCTTATGTCTTTGGGCATCTTTGAACATCCTCCTAAAATGTGAAGAATTAACTTGAACTATACATCTGTATTTAAACATACAAATATGGACTTGAATATATGATCTGGACTCACTCCAACACGTCCATATCCATAGGCCTCAGAGCTAGAAGCAATACTCCAGGTAGGGGTCTCAATAACAGCAGAATAGAGGGGGAAAGTCACCTCCCTCAACCTGCTTGCCACATTCCTGTTGATGCAATCCAGCTGACCCTCTGTGCTGTGAGTGCACGCTGCCAGCTCAGGTCCATTCTTTGATCCAATATCCCCAAGTTCTCTCTACAGGGCTGCTCTCAATACACTCATTCCCATGTCTGTACTGATGTTGGGGATTGCCCCGACCCAGCTGCAAGACCTTGCATTTGGCCTTACTGAAGTTCATGAGGTTCACACTGGTCCACTCCTCAAGCCTGTCAACGCGCCTCTGGATGATATTCCTTCCTTCAATGCATCAACTGCATCACTCAGCTTCTTGCTGAGGGGGCACTCAATCCCATTCTGTCATTAAAGATACCAGACAGTACTGGTCCCAGTAGGGAACCTTGAGGGACACCATTCATTACCGGATTCTACTTGGACACTGAGCCACCGAGTGTAACTCCTTGGACACGGCCACACAACCAATTCCTTAGCCATCTAACAGTCCCTTCATCAAACCCAATGTCTCCAATTTTAGAGGTAACAATGTTCTGGGTGACTGCCTTCCAGAGTTCAGAAGATGACATCCATAGCTCTTCCCTTGTCCACTGATGCAATAACTCCATCATAGAAGGCTACCTGATTAGCCAGGCACAAGTTGTCCTTGGTGAAGGCATGTTGGCCATCTCCAGTCACGTTCCAGTCTTCTGTGTATTTCAACGTATCTTCCAGGAGGATCTGTTCCATCATCTTACCAGGCACAGAGGTGAGGCTGAGCGGCTGGTGGTTCCCACAGTGATCCTTTTTACTCCTTTTAAAAATGGGTTTCCTGTTTCCCTTTTTTCCAGTCAGGGACTTCACCTGAATGCCATGACTTTTCAAATATGGAGAGTGGCCTGGCAACTACATCAGCCAATTGAAAACCCTGGGCAACATCTTCTTCAGTCCCATGGAAGTTTAGGTTCCTCTGGTGGTCTCAAACCTGATCTTCTCCAATGATGGGAGGGACTTCATGCCCCCAGCCCCTGCCTTGAGGTTCAGGGGCTTGAGGGATGTGGTAAGAAAGGTTACCAGTGAAAACTATGACCACTTTAAAACATAGATTTTAAGGCTTATTTTTTTAAAGTTCTTTGCATGTGAAACTTTAACATAGTGGCTCACTGTTCATAGATCTTTAAAAAAATCTAACATCCCCTAAATTTAACTATGAACATTTTACAGTCTTGTATTACCTGACATTGCAGAGAATCTGAAAGTAACATTTCTACATAAAATTACACTGTAAATAGTCATGTCTGAGTTGGTAGTTTTGAGTCTGGTGGAATTTGTAGCTCCCACACAGTTAATGGACAAGTTAGGTGTCACCAACCAAAAACTAAAAGCACAAAGGCTAAATGTGATTGCCCTACAATTACATCCAAAGTTGATTAAGACAATCAGCCCTTTCTGGAAACTGAAATAGAAGTGTCACTGTTTCTGGGAGGAGAGATAATTTTCAGATTTAACTGGCAGCCAGGAAGGCCTAAAGTATCAGTTTTATTCTGGATAACAGGATTCTCAGTAATTATTATTTGTTTATTTAGTGAAGGAAATATTTTCTTGAAGGCTAGAACTAGTGTCTGGCTGTCTATTTCAATCTAATAACAACTACTAAAACTCAACTAAAAAGCATTATCTACTGTTGACTTCTGGTTTGGAGTAATTTCTTTCCTTTTAAAAATTGTTCAGGCAAAGATCAATGTGCATCAAAGTAGTTTACCAATTATAAAACTATAAACCGAGTGGAAGACTAGGACTGTAGGAGCCTGAGGGGCAAAGAGTACGTTGTTAGTATTGTGAAGACATGCCATACTCAAAAATGAAATTTTCCCCCCTCATTTAAAACTTCCATATCAGATGAAGCTCTAGAAACAAAAATATTTTAAATTATTAGATTAGCAAATAATTTTTTTTTCTTCCATGAAAACAAGATACTAGGAAAGCAAGTAAAGAAGAGGTCTCTCTCTAGAATAAGAATCACAGAATGGTTTGGGTTGGAAGTGGCCCTAAAGATCACCTAGTTCCAACCCCCCTGGCCACAGGCAGTGACACCTTCCACTAGACCAGGTTGCTCAGAGCCTCGTCCAACCTGGCCTTGAACCCTGCCAGGGATGGGGTAGCCAAACTTCTCTGGGCAACCTGTGCCAGTGTCTCACCATCCTCATAGTGAAGAACTTCATAAAATCTTACCTAAATCTACCTTCTTTCAATTGAAAGCCATTACCCCTTGTCATATCCCTTGTAAAAAAATCCCTCTCCAAATTTCTTTTAGCCCTCTTTAGGTACTGGAAAGCTGCTGGAGGGTCTCCCTGACACCTACTCTTCTCCAGGCTGAACAAGCCCAACTTTCACATCTTGTCTCCGTAGGACAGGTGCTCCAGCCCTCTCAGCATCTTCATGCCCCCCCCTGGACTCTCTCCAACAGGTCCACATCCTTCTTACACTGGGGTCCCCACTACTGAATGCAGGTGGGGTCTCAGAATAGGAGATAAAAATTATAGCAATCATGCCCAAACTTTGTGCTAGCTGTAACAACCCAGAACAGTCATGGTATAAGGTAATAAGCAGTGTAGATGAAGAAGTCACTTGCCACAGCTCACTTGCTAGCCCTTTTCCATATACCAGTGCAGACCTGCCCGGAGAAACTATCTAGCTGCAATTCCAAAGCAGTCTTTTAGAATGAAGTAATTCACTGTTTCAAGATAGTTTCAGCATGAAAAAAAGTAACACACACATATATATAGTTCAAATACTTAATGAAATAGTAATGATTACTAAAAGAGATACCTTCAGTTCTTTCACCTCTTCTTTCTTTATAAACGCCTGTGCAACATTAACCCCTCCAGCTGGTTTGTTCTTACTTCCATGGTTAGAAAGACTCTTTCCAACTTGTTCTGTCAGCTTTTGAATAACTGTTCCTAAAGTTCATAAAAGATACATTGCTAGTTTCCATTCACCAGGAAGGGGCTTTACTGTAAACATTCTGGAAATCTTCCACAAAGTAGGAATAAGTAAAAGAAAGCTCTCTGAGGCAAAGGTTGTGTCTTTTTCTGCACTTACATAAAACAGCATGATGCACATCTAATTTGAACTTACATCTTTAAGTACTATATTAATATAAACACATAAGCAAAAACATAAAGTGCACACAAATATATAGACATTCTAGACTAGTCTGCCTTCAATAGGTTTTCTAACACAAATATTATCAGGAAATGGAAAATCATGCACAGCTGTTAGGACATGCATATAGAAAAGTAGGGAAAAAAACCTTTTGAAGTTTCGGCAGGTGTGTCAGTTCCAACAATTTCGCTTTCTTCTGTTCCATCCATATTGCTTTTGCCAGAAGCCTTCTGAAGAACACTGACTTTGCTGCTTGATGTTTTTGACTGTTTTTGCAATAATCCTGGTGATATGTAAGACTGTTTAATGTCATCTTCATCTACTTCTTCTTCTGAACTGAATGGTGGAGTTCTATGCAAAACAAAACACCAAAACAAAACCCAAGGAAAAACTGAGTTTCAGCAACTGCATTGATATATATATATATATATATATATATGTACACACATATATTTATTTAACCTTCCTCTCCAATAGCGTGAATTTTCCTTACGTGAAAAAACCAAGAGCTCTAATGTATTTTAACGATCCATAAAACCATTAAAAAACAAACAAACCCACAAAAACCACACTGCTAAATAAACTCAGAAATTTATCATAAAATGATCTGTTATACAGACATGACTACTTCCATCTATGCAACTATGTTTTATGAAGTAACAGACCAATGTATAACAAGTCTTGCCAGGCAAAGACAGGCAAATGGATCAGCAGGGAGAGCAAAGATAAGGGTCAAGGAATATGCACCACAGAATATCTGTTATGACTATGTTGGATGAAAATAATTTAGGAAAACTTTTTTCAGTGCAGGAATAAAAAAGTGACATATCTGAGGTGAGTGGAATTTGAAATATTGTGCTTAATTTTGGTCATAGCAAGAAAATGTCAATAAACACAAAAAAAAAAGGTCACACCAGTCTAAATGCTTTTAACAGGGTCAGCAAAAGCATCTGAGAAATAAACTGAAGGAAGTGATACTGCCTGATTTTACTGAATGTCCCTCTCTAGTTCACAACCAAGAAAACATTTGATAAAAGCAGAAGAGGCTATCTTTCAGGGATTATAATAACACACTCAAGTAGTACTTTATATATGAAATACATGGTCCATAAAGTGTTTATAGTTTTAGCTTAATTAATAACAGCTTTTGTGAATATTCAGTCACCAAAAATGTTTTCTTCAAAAATAGAAGGGAACAAAACATACGTGTTGCTAGATGTCTTCCTGGCAGCAACATTCTCCAAAAGCTTTGTGGATCTGAAAATAACAAGACAAGTTTCAAGACTGACAGTCAACTAAGTAAACATAAAGCTTATACATAAGTAATATGAATTCTTTGCTGAGTTCTTTCAATATTAGCAGGAAATCGTTGCATCAGCCAAAAAACCCAAATCCACAGGATGGATATGTAAGCTACAAGCACTGCGAGAGCAGCATCTCTTACTTGGGTGTAGAGGTATTCTCAGTGATGGCTGGTCTTTGCTCGGGTGGGTGGACAGCAGTTGCAGAGCGTTTTACTTGTTTTCGTGGTGTGGCAGATGAGGAAATTCCCACTTGATTGTGCCTCTGTTTACCTACAAGAGGAGTTATCTACTGCATCATTAGAAATAATGTTTGGTTTCTTTCATATTTTAATTTCTCAAAGTAAAGATGGCTCTGCTGCAGATTATAGTTTTACAAAAAAAGAAGGAAAAAAGGGGTTTTTTTTTCTTCAAAGCAGTTCAGAGTTACCATGTATCTTGCCAATGCAGGAGCTAAGATTTCTGCATTTAAACACAATATCAAGAACCCTTTAAAGAAAACTATTTAGTTGGTCATAATTATATAGAATATTTATAAGACAATTTATGAAAGCAGCTATATAGCAATGTTGGCAAGCAAAACCTTAAACAGCAGTTATAAAATGTAAGAGAATGAAAAAGCCAAAACCCATTTTAACCTTCTGAAGGAAGCTGAGAGGAGGAAACAGGTCTATTACAAGACAATGATTTCTCTTCAGCCCTAAAGCTGACTTGGCGTTCAAGATCCTCTCGAATTCGGTGAAAGTCAGGCTCTTGCTTCTGTTTGCATTCTCTAGCAGATTCAATAGCATGCAAAATTTTATTTAAGCGATCATTTGGGATACCACGGACACCCTAAGGAAACAAAATGTAAACAGAAGGGCTATTATTTCTCGCATTTATACCCTACAATCATATACATTCTTTTGAACTTCAAGTATCACAAAGCTTGGACAAAAATCATGAAAGTTGATAACACTACTTACAGGTGTAGCCATATCCTTCACAGCTGTAATTGACGGCCATCCTCTCAGGTTCATGAATTACACTTATTTGTAACACATGGAAATTTAGCTTTGGATTTTATAGGTTGAGGGTTGTGGTACAAGAGTGAAAGACAATAGCAAAAGCAGGACAAAGATTCAAATAACTCAAAATAATCTTACTGCTTTAATTCCCAAAGATTCCAGCTTCTCCTCCAAGGCTTGCTCCAAAAATACTCGTAATTTTTTAGTTAAAGAAGGATCAGTCTTCAAAGCATTTAATAAATACTGGTTACTTCTACTTGTTTTACGATCAACTCTCTCAGTTTCTAAAATAAGAATGGAAAAGTGCACTTAAGAGACACTTGAAAAACCTACAGTACATGGGACAATTAAGAACTGCTCTGAAGCATGCATTTTTGATAAATACCATAGACACACATGTGCACTTTTTGTCTCCATGGAATTGTATTCCTTTTAAAATCTTGGGCTAACTGACAAAAGTCAGCTCACCTGGACTCTGTATCTCAGCACCTCATACCACCACAAGTATCCTTTACTTTTCTTGCTACAGAATCACTGTAAAGTTACATGCCTGAATATTTAGCAACAAAGATCTTTACTACTGGAATTGTATTTGGTAACTTCTGATAATGAAAGACTATCCCCTGATAACTAAGTTCACTAAAAGTGTTCTTTCAAATCAAAGCTGAAGTCTAGCAGGAATTAAAACAGGAATATGACAAACTTGTTAAGAAAAGCTTTAAACAATGTAATGCTCCCTAATGAGAAACACCTACTGAAACTGGATCTTCAGAAAGTAGTAATACTTCCAAAAGACTTAGTAAAGACAAAACCTCAGTCTGAGGTTTTCTCCAAAACTCTATCAAGGACGAAGTTCAGTGTCACGTTTTCTTCTATACAGGTCTGACATCATACATACTTAAAAGCAGACAAAGAAGTTTCTATCTTTTTCCCTTGCTTTAAGCACCAGTATTGACAGAAACTCTTATGCAAGAAATAAAGAATTACCTAGGCAGATTCTTTCACTGAAGAATCTTGACATTTAAGTCAGGCTAAAGTATTATAAGGTCAGACAGGGTAGCAAAGAAGAAAAACATACGCACTTGGAACCTGCCTATAAAGGGTTTCTGGCAAGACAAAATTTTACTGAATGCCACTTATGTCAAGTGTACCAATAACCTTCAGGACTATGGTAGCTGCTTCTGTCTGGCAGTGGTCAGCAAAGCTGGCAAAGCATACACAACATCCCAAGAAAGTGTGCTGTAAACCACACTCCCAACTTCACCCCCTGAAATGAAACGTACATCTTGGGCAGGAGTTTCTCTTTCCACTATGCCTTACAAGGCAGCAGAGTCATTTGCTAGCCCACAGACAAAGATGTAAATGAAGAAATAATCGCATATTGTGACTTTTAAATGTTTTCTTTCAAAACAAACATGCCACTTTTTCTATTTTTAAACAACGGTTGCTTAAAAAGCAGTTCTATTTAATTTTCATTTTTCTGTAAGGGAAAAATAAGCACCATGAAGAGGATCCAAGATACACAAATGGTATATTAGGTTACTGTGCAGGATTGGCTTCCGACGGATCCTGGAAAGAGCTACAGGTAATGAAAAGTGAGCAACAGTTCAGGTACCATACTAATAGGTCTGTGTTAAAGAGGCCAGAATCCAGCTGAAATCTTACCTGGCTTTGGGAACTGTGTGGGCAATTTAGTCCCTGACAGAGGTGGGATTAAAAGTGATTTGAAAGTTGAGTCCTAGAAGAGGCAAACTGCTGGTTGGTGAGGAAACAGAGATCTATCAGATAATCCCCAGTCAGGAAAAGGTGCATTATGCAGTATGAAATCCTCCCAGAAAGCCAGAGAGGTGACATTTTAAAATGGAATGCTTCAAGGAGCCTTCTGAAAATCCCATCCCTTTCGATGTTAATCCTTACAATAAAATAGATCAATCAAAAATAATTTTAATAGTCCTAATTACTACATACTAATACATGTAACAAGACTATCCAGCATTATCGCTATTAAAAAAAATATTCTTTCTTGCTAATTAACTCAAGCCAAATCCTCTTTGCCAGAGCCAACTTAGTTACAGATCTATTTCTTCACTCATTCTTGGATTTTTTAAAAAACAAACCCTAAATGCTAGATCTAACAACTTTGAAGAAAAGGGACCCTAAGTCTGGATCACTGTCGCAGCTCCTACATAATTCCATGAAATAATGTGCCAAGTCAAGAATTTTCACACTCTCCCTTACAAATGGCTGTCACCAAAACCAAAAAAATCTGGGTCTATCTTTTCAAACTGCATTCTTTCCTTCTCTCTTTAGTACTGCAGGCCATGCCTTTAGGCACAGCAGAAGAATCAAAGACAATCCATCAAGAGAGATGGTGGCAAGCAGGAGAAATAGCAGAAAGAATGGCAAAAATGTGGGCAGTCTTTATTTCAGATTGTTCAAGAGTCAATGGATTTTCCCTGGGGAAACCTCTCAGTGACGCACAGATGCATTCAAATAACAATTCTGCTTTCAAAACAGCATAATCCCTTCAAAATTTAAACTCACTGGCTATAAGGTTCAAGACTGATTCTGATTTTTGCACACAGTACAGATTATTAGGCTATTCAGCTATTTGGTGTTTCATGTAAAGTACTGTTAGCCTTCCTCAGGAGAAGAATACCATTCAGGACGAACCAATGCTTTCTCTTCTGTCACTGTAAATGTGGCCTTGTCCAAGTTTTCCTCAGATGAAGCAGAAGAACAGCTGCCAACACTGGGCTACATCATTTCATTTGGAATTGGACAACTCTGGCTGGATCTGTAGCTGCTTAGAGGTAGGTTTACTTAGATTACTTGCAAAGGTATCTTTGGTGTGTTTGTTAAAGTAGGCAGCTTCAACCTCCACCACCAACTTCCTTCTTTTATCTGAACTCTTTACCCTCTTATGTAGAGTTTGAAAAGAAGTGAGCACACATTGCAATAGCATCAGCATCAAACATTTTTGCTCTGCTTAGCCCAAGTGCCTTTAGACATATGGAATATGCCTGCTTTAAAAAGTTTGCCAGATTTTCTTAAACATTGAATTGGGATAAGGAAATTGTAATATTTACAAGCATCAATAGTAAACAGGAGACTGACACAAACAAGGAATGTTCCCACCCAAATCACATAAGCATGCTGAAATAAAATGAAAACCACCACAGATATCAAATAATATTTACTTTTTTCATTTCCAAGAAACACATGCCACTGTATTTTTTGCTGAATCAACCATTACCTTTTTCCTCTTCTGAAAGCTCCTCTATGGGCTCCAGCATATGTACCAAGGGTGCCTGCTCTAATAATGAGGAAGAACAGGAACACCAGACAAACAGGACAAAAAAAGGTCAAGGTCCAGAGTGGGAAAGGCAAAAAAAAAAATGCTGATGTCAACTTTCCTGATTGCTGACAACCTGATGAACAATCACAAACCTCATACATCGTGACTTCTCACTGCTTTGGTGGTACATTTTTGTAGAGAAGACCCTAATACAATGGTCACTTCAGGAGTGATCCAGTTGCCCAAGCATGTGCGTCTACTGCCATCAGAGTTCTAAACCATCAGCACAGGGCTGGCTGATACCTCAACACAACTATAGAGAACCCCATGCCCTTCTGGGATGGCACCCAAAGGCCAGGTGGGATGTTTTTAGGCATCTACAATGACAAGACCACCTAGAATTAAATAAATTAATACTATCATTCATTTCCCATAAGAAGAATTTTAATTTTACAATTTATTGTAAAATAATGTTCTGTGCAATTTGATACTGAAAGTTTACAAAGGCAAATGAAATGGACAGGCACAGAAAACCTCAAAAATATATGGGAAAAATGTTAACTTATTATTCCGCAGAATTATTAAGTACTGAATTCGTACATGCAAAACATAAGGAAATGTTACATATATATTTATGATAATTCCAAATAAAACCCATTTAAAAACTGTCTTTGATCACTCCAGTATAGTGAGAGTCAGTATTATCATGTGCTTCAAAAAAAACATGAAATGTCGTCTGCTGAAAACAGTGTCCTAAACACTTTAAAATTATCATTCCATAGGCTGTCAGGTGCAAAGTACTGCTGTACTTAAGTACACTTTAAAATACACTCTGTAGACTTCAGATATGAGAGATGCACGAAAATGCTTATATGTAGATTAATAAAAATACAGTTTTAAAAAATGTTAATATTCAACTTCCATAAATGAATTTATTTCAATGAAAACTAGAAGTTGAGTTTCTTCTAGGGTTTATGACAAAACCAGAGATGTGCAGACTACACTTAGAGCATCCAACTAATGGCAGTATAGAAGAATACAATTTACTGGACAGTATATTGACCAGGTGTTTGGTTTTTTTTTTTTGCCTCGGCTTTCACAAGAAACCTCAGGTACTATAAATGGTCGTTACACTCAAAGGGGAGAAGGGAAGGAAGTGACACTGCAGTAAAGATGTCTGCTTTTCAGTACTTCTTGTATAATGAGGTACAAACATAGATGCACCGTGATGGATAATCACAGTGAAATGAGCACTTGGAACTAAGTGACGTTTACAGTCACATCTCCAAATTATTCTCCATCTAAAGAGGACTAAAACTGGTGGTGTAAATGTTTAGGTATGGTAGCTGCTCTCTCCGTGCTTTCCATACTTGCAGCTATATTCAGCCTCTCACCTGCTTTTCCAAGCAGGTAACCAGACTTCAGATTTGCTCCCACATAACTAGTACTAAATAAAAAGTTCTTTAAAAAAATGCTTCTTACACCACCACAAGATGATAACAAGATGCAAATGTAAATACATTTTACAGAAAAAAACAGCAAAACTTGAGAGACAAATAGGCTTCTGGTCTTAACAGTGGTCAAAGTGTTTCTGGGCAATTGAACATGATCCTCCACACTACTGCTACTGGCACACTGTTGTCCTGCGCCAACTAACATTCTTCAAAACAGTGCTAGTACACAATTTGGGATCGTTCCCAAAAGCCTACAGTGAGCCTGTTTTGGAGGACAGAGCCTGAAGCACAGATGAGATTTGGCAAGATTCAATTTAGCTGCATGGGCATTGAGGCTTCCGAGTTTCTTGTCTGGACATACTACATAGTAAGCCAGTTGCTATATAATTGGATTCAATCTATACTTGCTTTACCTGTACTTCACTCAAATGCAATCTGCTTAAAGGTGCTGACTGCACAAGCCCTTTTCTGGTAACTTGACAAGAAAAGCTCAGTCCACAAAACTCAGACCTGAAAAGAGTCTGCTGATCTGGCAAAAAATGCTTCTTTTCTTCAGTATACTAGAAACAGAGGAAGTTAAAGATCAGTAACAGAATAGTTGCAAGAGCAAACCCAAAATGTATTACTGTTATGTGTAACACTGTTGTTTACTGCATGATGACAGAGGAGGTTGAATGCTAAGACATGAGAGAGTGCAGTATTTGGAAACACCAACTCCTCCAACACAAGCAGACTTTTTCTTTCTCTTTACCATATACATATTCTAAGAGATATTTATTAAACATCACACTGGAATCAAACCTAAAACAATACTGCTGATATAGACTGAAATCCTAACTACTTTTAATTATTGTGAACTCTAGTTCATCCAACCTTTTTTGTCCAAAATCTCTCCAAGCCACAATCCAATGCTAGCCTTAAACAAGTAATCACTTCAACTTCTGATTTACATAGAGCCAGTTACCATCCTGCCAATTATCAGCCCTAAACCTAGTTCAGCTGACCCTAGCAGATGCTGCTCTACATCAGCATCTTCAACATCAGATCTTGCTGGTCAGGATCTTACTCCTACCTTTGATCCCAGCCTGAGTGTTGAACCCAGACAAACTACTTACCTTCTTTTTGAACTCACACCTAGAAATAAATTAGTTGTTTCTAGTTACCTCTTAGTTCCCCACTCCAGCTGAACAGCCATACTGTGTCCTTGCCTGACTGGAAGCGGTTCCCAGGAGGCTAAAGCAAGGCAGAAGGCATGTTGTTCAAAGCAGGTTACCTGCTTTGGACTACCAAAGTACTGGCAGAATTGGAGATTACATCAGTCTTGCAGTTCAGATCCAGCCCCAATTATACTTTGTTAATTGACACAATGTGATTCTTGGCTCTCATCTCCACCCCTTTCTTGGCTATAAAATAGAGATAAATTTCAACTTCATAATTAAACCATTCAGGTTCTGCTGATACTTTGCTTAATTGATCCTTCTTAACTTGACCATAACTCTTTTCCAATCAATGCTTATTTAAGCCTGTTCCTAATCCTAATACAAGCTCAGTGATCCCTGTAAAACCCTGGCTCAGCAGTAACAAGATGTCTCTGGCTGACACTAGCCCTTTGCAGATCCTACCATAAACCAACAACTTCTGTTGGCATGGGCCACCTTAGCTCCAAAGCTAATCCAGTACATCTTCCTCAGCAGTCCCACAACTGACCCTAACCAAACAACGTTATTACTAAATTCTCTACCTAGCCCAGTCACAAATTCTAGACACATCCTCCATGTATATGTCATCAGTCAGCCTCAGTCCCAAACCTTTATCCTACCTTTACCCTACCCTACCTTTATCCTGAGAAGAATGGTTCCTGTCAGCCTCAGGCCTGAACCTAACTAAATGGCAGCTTCCAACACCAGTCTTTATGTAGGCTGGATGTACTCTTATCTCACTGGCCTGAATCAAGACTTATTAATACTAGCCATAATTAAGGCCAGCAACCTTAAAATGACCTCCACAATGATGTCTGTCATCCCACATCTTTCAGAATATCTCTTCTGACAGCTAATATACGTGGAGAGATAGAAGAGATGTATCAAAAGTCTTAATTTCTTCAGTGGATAATTAATTATACTACTGAAAAATTATGTACCTGGAATACTTTGACAAATCATTTAATATCTGTTTTAAAAAATATCTGAAGACAATTTCCATGCAAGCGGTGTAGGGAAATATATTTACCAATAATGAGGAGTTCAGGCTGTGTATATTTCATGCATATCATACATTAATTGTCTGTTCTTATCTACTTGTTTAATTAAAAAAACCCACCAATATTCTGACCATACTACTGGAAAAGCAGTCTTCTGGCCAGCATTTCAAGGAGAAATGCTGTTTTTTTCCTCTAAAATATTAAATGCTAAAGAGCTTCTACCCTGAACAAAAGTGTAACAATTGCCTATGGTGGAGTATCACCTACAGTAAGTACTTTGCACTTGCAACACGAAAACCCAGGATAAAATGTAGAACTTCTCTGCTGTAAATTGCTGCACTTCTTAAAAGATGTAAGGAATATAAGACATGGTTATAGTCACGAAACACTCTTTTAATTTATTCTCAAATTTCACATCCAAAGAACTGCCAGACTTCATTTGTGATACCTGTAATTTTGACCATCGTATTTGTATCAATGCACTTCATCTATTTTTCTCCTAACTAATCAATGGGAATACATATACTGCATACAGGCAGCATAAATATTAAATTTAAACCAATATTTTTAAATATTATAAATTTTTGACACTTACCTGAGGCCTCTAAGTTAGGAGTCTAGTCATCTCAGACTCCTACAGTCAACGAAGAGACACAGGCAAAGAGCAATTCAGATCTTAGTTCAGCTGAACCAAACTCTGAAGGTGCCCCTTTTCCCTGTTAACTGTCTAGCAAAGCTACTTTGCCTAAATTTTCCTCAGATGCTTCAGCTATGTCCCTAATTATAGCTGAGCCTTAGCTCACACCATGTTTAAAGACTGAGAGATAGGTTTTAATCAACAATCTAATTAATGTGTTTGGTTTTTAATTAGTCTTCAATATTCTACCTGAAATTATTGACCTAACAAAGATTAAATACTGAACAAGTATCAACATTTCAATGTAGAAGGCAAACCCTGATCTTAAAATACGAGTTTATTAAAACAAAAACTCAATCTGTTGCCTTTTTGTGAGATTGAAGTAATCTTTAAAGATAGGACTTCAGTTATATTTGCACAAAACCCTACAGTTAGCTCAGAAATAGCGAGAAGAATGGTCAGCCAGGATGGCATTCAGGGCACACTATTAGCTCCTGCAAGAAATCAGGAATGTTAATACAAAAGCACGAGGCTAACACAGGTATTACACTACTTTACACCTAGGATACCTCATTTGTAACTTATGTTATCTTTTCATTACACAGATTTAAGATGTGCAGAGTGAATATTAGGATACAAAAGCTTCCAAGCTATTTCAAAAAGTGTACTGAAGTTTACATTGGAGAGTCTTTTTCCAGAATTAATTTTCTTTCAAGATGAAAAAGAAAAGGAAGATATTCCATATGCAGGCAATTGCTTTGTAGGAAAACTACAGCTCTGGTGATTCCAGACATGCTCTGTGCTAAATAAATTCGTGAACAGAGGGTATGAGTGAGTGCTTTTATTTTGATAATGGCACAAGATGCAGCCATGAATATACATTCAGTATGTAATTCAATCCCTTGAGGAGCCCTGAAAATTTTGTGGAAGACGCTATAGCCTCTGCTAACCTCTATATCCAGAAATTTAGGGTAAGTTTAAAAAACTCCAGAAGGGAAGAAAGGGGACAGACAGAGAGACCTGCAGAGATAAACAAAATAATCATCAGCAAAGGAATCTGAAGGAAACACCTTTGTTAAGGTTTCATAATAAACTGATAGTGAATCTTGTGTATATCAATGGCAGGAACAGCCTTGTCTATCTTAATAAGTTTCAGAAGGTGCCACAAACTTCCTGTTTGGAACAGCAAGAAATTAGAAAAGATCTGATGACCTGATTTAAATTGTCAGAGTACAGAAAATACTAATGTTTAGAGAACTGTTTTTCTCCTCAGTACATATGAAAGTAAATGCACTAAGAAAGCAATGCTTTACAAGTTTGCTGTGTAAGCCCTTAGCAGCAATACTCTTCATAAAACTTGTTAAATTCAGGGCAATAGCTAAGCTACCTGTCCTGAGATCTCTTAGCAAGAGCCAGCACTACTGTGTTGGTGCATGAAGCCAGTTTGAATGAAAAAGAATGAGATTATTTAAAAAACTTTTACCAATATATTCTTAAATATATTATTACTTTTCTCCACAAAACATTTCATCTATATATTTTCACATAAAAAGCTTCAAGCATTGAACTACTAACATTGTATATGTTAGAAAGAAATCTGTATTATTCAAATGATGTTACCATAGAATAATCTATTCCATCATTTAATAATTCTTGTCATTACAAATATTTTTAAATCAACACTTCATAATTTTTCATTCCTTAATGAAGTTACATTGAAAGCTTCTGTTGTATACTGCCCTTCTCCCTATATGCCTTTTCAGAACTTCTTGCATTTGTTGTACAAGATAAATTCTGTACATTTTTCTTACACAAATTCCATTTTGTCTCCCTATGACAGGTTTTAAAACTAAGAGATATGATTAAAAATAATTAAAATCGAGTGATTCAAATTATTAAACTGGTTTTTAACATTTAAGCACTTTACCTGCTCAAAGGTCATTTTTCATTACTTTTCTACTTAAAATGCAAATAACGAATTAATCGATTGCAGAATATTGGTATGGTAACAATACTCTCCATTAATTTGCATACTGAGAAAGAAAGAAGGTACCTTTTCACAAGGTACAAAACAATGCAAATGGAAGTTCATCCCTTTCCCCTAATTCTAAACAATATCACGATGCCCCAAGCTTAAATAAATAATGATCTATATTTAACTACAGTTATACTCCAGAAGAACTATGTACACAGCATGGCTATCTATTCTGACTGTTTCTTCTGTATTTTTCCTCCTTGCCATTAGACCTCACAAGAAAAATACACTATTTTGGGACTTAAAACCAAACATCTCGACATATTTCCCTACACAAATCCCAGTACATGTATATACCTATCCAGTATATATATGCATATACCAGATAAGCACATTTTCTGTAAGAAAATGACATTTCATTTCATCAATTAGTTTTATTTACCTTAAAGTGCTTCAACACTATACATGTGCTAGAAAATGTTCTCAAATTGTTTTATTTTGGTTTTGATTTACTCTTTTCAATAGTACATCTCTACAATTACTTGATAGGAATTCTCAATGCTGACGCAGACATACAGCAAAGCAATTCCAAATATGTTCTTTCAATGTAACTACTCTTACAGTTATGATTCAACAAGCAACACATTTGACGAGACAGAGGGTTAGATTTGAAAGTAGTGGATCTGGAACTAACAAAAAGCCTTACCATGCATCACTTGTAGACTTGGTTTAGATTCTTGAAGATGCTCTACAGTAGTGTTCCCTAAAATTGCAGAACAGTAAAAAAAATAAATTCTAGTAAGCAATAATACACATATTCTAAAACATAGCAATATTTAATCACATTTATAAATCATTTAAATTTTTGCTTTAATAGAGAAAAATTAAACAAATCATTTAGAAAGTAAAAAATGGTCCTTCACAACATAAAAGTATGTCTTTATATATGCTTAATGTTTTTAATACTTCTAGAATCAGGAAAAGAACCTAATAACTAAATCATCAGTGAACTGGAATGTGATCATCTCTTTGGTCATGTCTGTATGTTGTCTTTATGTCTCAGGGAGGAAGTCTTGGCCCAAAGCTACTTGGTTAAGTCTAGCCTGATCAAGGCTTATATTCCCCAAAGAGGATCTACTGCACAAAGCCTATATATATCTCATGTATAGAGTGCAGCTTTGGAGTGAATCACCATTTCAATTCTACACTCCTCAGATAAGCTTGGGGCCTATGAGCAAAGTCACTTGTGTGCCATGGTCTTATACTTGTCTGTTCTTCCGTGCAGCTGGATATCACAAGCTCTAGCTGAAAATGCGTACAGCCTGCTACTATATTCTCGTCAAATCAACCTGGTCCCTGCTGCCAGATTCAGTTCAGACCAATGCCTTGCAGTAAAGCAAGATGGTTTCCAAACTGGGATCAGATTAATTCAGATGTCATCATCTACTGCAATAAACTTGTTTCAAGTCACTGCAACTGCCGCATCACCTATATATGGACGTTTGTGGTGCAGGACTACATTCTGAAACATTATTACAAGGTTTAGTTACTTGTAAGACTTCAGATATTAGAGCATTTCACAGATGAAAATGACAGAGTTATTAAAATTCTTTGAATATCTGTATCCTAAATGAAAAACTACTAATTTTTTCTTCTCTTCCAGTATTTTGGCTTTTGTGAGTTCTGCAGCCTAAGGATAGTCAAGCATGACAAAACAATTAAAATTACACTTCATAAAGCAAAGCCTAAAGTTGCTTACCTAATACAAAATACAGTTGCTGTATTTCACATCTCTTCACTATTCAAGCAATCATCTTTCTACATTACGATTCCTTACAGACGTGAAACATGAACTTTGCAAATCATTACATGAAAAGGGGTAGGTACCCCAGGAAACACAAATTGCCAGTAGTGATTTCATTTCAATATTTAGTTAGTAAAGTTCACGTCTCTACGTTTTAATGAATTGCAACATTTGTTTTAGCCAAGCTGCTGAAATCAGAAATAAAATCTGATTTTTTTTACAGTTTGTACTTACTTTCATATGCTTTAATGTTTGCAACTGATCTTGTGGACAATTCTTTAATCTAGAATAGGGAAGACAGACAAATTAATAGTTACAAATGTAAATGATCAATAACTAAAAATGAACGTTTAGTACAAAATACCTAGTTTCAGTACTATTTAATAACAGAAATTATTGTTTATGATTTGGGGAGAAAAATACTACTTTTGTGGAACTCTGTTCTACTGCTTAATGTGTATTTCATTCATGCTTAATGACTGCTGAAGACATATTTCTGTTTGTTGTCTTATGTGGACTTATGCTTTGTACACCCTATTTTTTACAAACTATAAAGTGAAATGAGCGTAAGCTTACAGACCACTTCAGCACTCACAGCTTCCATACTTTCTGCTTCAGCAATTCATGTTCAATTTTGCAAGCCAGCTCCACTCCAGGGAAACACTTAATTACACATTTATTTGAAATGTATGAACAGTTCTCCAGTCTTCTCTACAGTTCTGTCTATTTGACACCCAAGACACGCACTGAATGAAACTGAGAGCATAGAGGAAACTATCTGGCTGTAATTCAGTCTAAAGAAAACAGTAAACTTGTGAATCCACTACAAGCAAATCATTGAGGTGCTGGAGCATGTCCAAAGACCAAGGCAGCTGGTGAAGTGCCTAGAGTGCAAGTTTTATTAGAAGCAGCTGAGGGAACTGGGGTTCTTTAGTTCAGGGGAGACCTTATTGCTCTCTACAACTATCTGAAAGGAGGCTGTAGAGAGGTGAGTGTTGGCTCTTCTCACAAGTAACAAGCCACAGGACAAGAAGAAATGAGCTCAAGTTGAGCCAGGGGAGCTGCAGGTTTGATATCAGGAAAAATTTCTTCATTGAAAGTGCTGTCTAGTATTGGAACAGGCTGCTCAGGGAAAGCCATGGAGTCCCCGTCCCTGGATGTATTTAAAAGGCGTTTAGATGTGGTGCTTTGGGACATAGTTTAGTGGTGGAGTTGGCAGTGCTGGGTTTATGACTGGACTCCATGATCTTAAGGGTCTTTACCAACCTAAGCAGTTCTATGATTAAAAGAAATGTTCTGCACTCCAATTCCCCAAAGAGAAGCCCAAGCCATACAGACACACAGTCAATATGCAACCAGAGATATATCGAAGATCAAATGCTAGTAAAATGTTTCTCTGGGTTTTATGCTCTCTGAAACATCAAATGCTTCAAAAAACAGACCTGCTTCTTCTGAGTAATAATCAGATCATTCTGCTCCTGAAGCCTCTGCCCCAACTCTTCTATCCTCCTCTTGTAAAAGGCATTATTTTTATTCAGGTCTTCTCTCACTGATAATTTAAGCTTCTCAATCTGTGACAGCAGCTAGAAAGCAATCAAAAGAAAAGTAACTTCATATTATTATAGAAAATACTTTAATACTAAACAGTTTAAACAAGGAAATGTCATGCTTAAATATTTTTAACTTTTTTTTCCTTTCTTTTTTTTTTTCCCCCTTTAAGTCTCCTGTGGTTTCATTGGGATTTGCATATTTTACAGCTGTCAGGATCACTTTTTATTTACACAAGGAAGACTACCTAAATCTCAATACAAAGAAAGGGACATGCATACACATTGCTGTGATAGCCTAAAAATAAGATTGCAGGAAAAAGCATACAACTCTACAAAAATATTTGGTTATAAATACTATCAAATAATGTAATCAAATAAGGAGATGAGATGTGAATTTGCATGAAAAACCCATTAGCTCTGAATGTAGAAGAAAGGGAACAATATGTTTTAAGTGCACCATCCCAAAAGTAATACTTACATTACTCCTCCCTTATTCTATTCTTGCATTGTATGTGGGTGTATCATTAACTACATCCTTTTTGGGGAATGTTCCATGGTTCCTCCCCACTGCTTTCTTGCCAGAGGAGGAGAAGCATTGGTCAGACCATTATGATCTGCTCAGTTCTTACATGCTCACGCAGATGAAAGGAAAATGAAAGGAAAAGAAGCAAGAGAAACAAAGCTGGAAAGAGATTAAAAAGAAATGCAGACATAAAAAAAATCTGAGGAATAAAGCTCTGTATAGTAAAATACATAAACTGATGCAAAATAAAATGCCATGGTGTTTTTTCCTGGAAACGCTGAACAGATTCTGCATTAGAAAGCTGCAACTAAAAAAGCAGCAGAGAAGTGACAGAAAAGAAGAAAAAAAGACTGAGACATACAGCATAGGTACATGGCAGCAGAAGGTACAGGGCAGATGAAAACTACATGTTGGCAAGTTATTTCTCAATTTTCCAGCATATCCATGTAACACAGAAAACACTTTATAATGACACAGTCCTTGAAGAACTAATTGTTAGCTCTTCAGAAAACAGATACAGTTTCAAGTGTCTGTCAGATTCTTAAGTGACAAATTCTGTTTCAACTTTAGCCTTGACTGAAACGTCAAGCACCTAGCATAACATAAAGAAAAAGGTAATAAATAGGTCTAAGAGGATACACTCTTACAACTCTTGATATCTAGGCTTTCTAATGCAACAGATGTATTACAGCATATTCAGAACTACTGAAAGGGTAATAAAATAAGAAAAAAAATCTCCTGTTAGTTGGTTTGCTGTGCCACTTACCAGGGACTTTTCTGTCTCATGGGCATGATTTAGGGCTTGTATTCTAGATGTCCACTTATTTTCCTGCATAGATGAAATTAATATTTACTTCTGTTAACAACACATTACCATTTAGTTTGATATATGCAGCTTTACTTTTCTAAATAAAGTATAAATACTGAAAAGATTATTGATGATATGAAGCTTGAGTAACCCCATATTTAAGACCTGTAACAGTCATCAGCATGTTTTATACATCTGAGTACAGTTTTCTTACCAATCACTCTAGAAACTACATATTTGCTCCTTAATTCGTATCCATAGTAACTGTAAGAAATACACTGGTATTTCGATGCACCTCTGTGTATTAACAATTAGAGTAGTAGAAGCAGGGCTTTTTTTTCCCAAAATAATGTCATTTCAAGTACTCATTAGCAATGTACTTTGTGTAATGTTGATTAAAAAAGATATTAACATATGAATTGCAGAGTGAAGTGAATCTTCCTTGATGAAATAAAAAGACCCATAAAGTAAAACTAACTGAAGTATCTAAACTTCTGGATGTTTAGATACTTCATCTTGATATAGGTAGCTTTATATATCAGCAATATACAAAGATCTTCACATTCCAAGAACCATGAAATATATAATGCATGTCTCAACGTGTCAAAAAAAAGGAGTAAAAAGGTTTGTCAGTTTTTCCAAAGGCCTCAAACTTTTTTTGTTTAACAGGAACAACCTGGACATGGAGGTGAGTTTAAGAGCACTGCAACAACCTTGGCCCCTGGGGCCCTTTCCAGCTCTATCCTTCCTACAAGTGGGACTTTGGATTCTCCAGTTGATTTGCATCAGCACCAGCATCCATGCTGGTCAGATGATATAGTCCTGGTACAGAAGTTTAACCTGCCAAGCTGAAGTGCTTCATATGACCCGAAGCCTTGTGTTGACAGATCCCCTCAGAAAGTTTCTCAACTTTTTTTTTTTTTTCATCTTGGATAGTGGACATTCCAATTTTTAAGTGGCTTCACAGATGAGCAGACATAAATGCTTTATTAGAGCACTCTGGAACTGAACTGCAAGCATACTGGGTAATACTAGTTGTATTTAATCACAAAGATAAGAGAATATAAATAAATAACAATTAGTTCATTTATAAAGGATAAGCGAAATAATGCTTCAATCTCCATTATAAAGATTGTACTAAATAATACTAAATCTTCAAAAAGAAGATACTATGGGCCTTGAGGGAGACAGGAATTTTACTTACATATATAAAACCATATTTGGAGAAATACAAAAATAAAAAGAACACAAGTAGTCTGTCAAAACCAACACATTAATCTATAGTGTTACCTGTTTTTCAAGAAGCTTGACCACGCTGTGATAATCCTGAGGCCTCTGAGGTTCCTCTTCTGTAAAGTCCTGGCTGTCTTTCAGTGTCCCTAAGTTGGATTTTTGTGGCATACTGGACTTTTGTAATTCTACCAGTTGCTACAAGGAGGCAGGGGAGGGAGGGGAAGGAGAGAATTTAACAACATGTATACACATTTTGTTATTTAATACACAATTTACTTTAAACATAACTATACAGACTGCATCAGATACTTTTCACATTTATAACAAGTTCAGCATTTATCGAGTTTCATATAGTTATTAATACATACATCTAACATAAATATGCCTTGCAAGTGCACACAGGACATAGCAGCTACAAAATACCAGCTACTCTGGTAATACTGTGCATATTTGTTTTCTGAACTACCTATACTTCTACAGCTCTCTTTCTGGTGAAAACTCTGGAAAGCATTTCTAGAGCATGCATTGAAAACACATTCAGTTATACTGCATAGTCGGGACTATAACCCAGCGGTTAGTCGCCTCCATGCCAGTTACAAGAATATTAGTGTAAGCACACCTAACAGACATCAATCATATCTACCCATCTGTAAACAGACATCCAAAGGTTGAAGAGTAAGAAAAAACTGACATAGCTGCTGAAGGCATAATTCATTCATCTAGAACAGTGCTATTTAAAAAAAAACTGAAATTATGTTCCTAAAGCACCAGTATACAAAGATAGAATCATGGCTATCATCAAACCATTATTTTTAGAGCTTTGTAACAAGACCTCTAAGATGACTACATCACGTTTCAAATACGTGAAGCTCACTGCCATCTATTATAAGGGAGTCATGCCTTAAAATGTTGGCAAATGTAAATCACTTACATTTTCTAACGTTGAATTTCTTGAAGACAACTCTTTAAGCTCTTTCATAAACATCGCTTTCACTTTTTCTATTTCATCAGCCAATTTCTCTTTTTCCTCTTCTTTCCATTTATGAAATGACTGAAGAATTTCTTCTTCTTTTGATTTTTGCTGTTCACATTCCTGAAATTATATGAAAAGCATTATTTGTTATTTTTCCCCACATGCAATACCAATTCAAGCACCCAAACCATGTGTGGCAAGCAGCCACTTTCAATGCGCAATACTGTCACATCAAAAAACATAAAATCCACCAGTTTCAGAAGAATTTTGGGGTAGCAAACTATACATTTTGCTATATCTCGATAAGACATTTTAGTAGTTCATTATTTTTCACTGAATAACACATGAACAACCTTACTTGGTCATATCAAAGATCTGCTTAATTCAGCATCCTGTTTCTCACAGAGGCCATAAGCATTTATGTGGGAAAAGATAATACCAAGGCAAACAAACACACACATTCTCCTTAACAGTCCCCAAGCTGCCAACTGTTTCCAGCTCAGAGGACTTCCTCAGCCAGACAGAGTTTTGTAAACTCAGTAACCTTCAACACATTTCTCTTTGTACACTTTTGCAGTCATCCCTCGTGGTTGTGTCAGCTTTTAGCAACTGCAACATCTTTTGCCAATGAGCTCCACAAGTTGAATGAAGAGGCAAGTTTTGGATTTTTTTTTTTGGTCTGAATCTGGCTCCTGCTAGGTTCATTTGATGGATGCCAAGTCCTGAACTGGAAAAGAAAGTGAATGATTAATACCTATTCACTCTATGTAACTCATCGTTTTGCAGCCATCTGTATCTTGCCCTCCATCTCCACCGAGCTGTTGTCTCTTTTTCAGACTGACAACTCTTAGTATGCTCAGTCAGTCTAAATACAGATTGATCAACTTCGTAGACCATCTCCATAACTTTTATTATTATATCATATCATATTTGAGATGAAGGGACTAGACGACACATGGAATTTAGGCTGTGGCTTGCACAGCCATTTTTCAGACTGATTTGTAATATTTGATTTTCTTTGCTGACTACTATTAACCCCTGGGCTGATGCTTCCCTGGAACTATGTATCTACCACAACCTTAAGATCTTCTCCTTCAGTAATAAAACTCAGCTCAGAGCCCATAATTTTGTAGACAAAGTTAGAACTATTTTTTTCCCATATAGAGTTAACCCACTCTATCTGTTAAATTATTTTATCATTCCATGACCTAGTCATTCGCTTTACTATAGTCCTCAACTTGTTTGAAGTCCTGCATTTCACTGCCCAGAATATACACACTTCCCTACATCTTTCCATCACAGATTCACTCTGAATTTGTTCTCTGGCTAACTATAACTATAACAAGCAATCATTGTACGGTCATGAAGAATGGGGTCTTCCACATCCTTTCACCTCAAAGGAGAAGAAGTGACCATGAATTGGAAGTATGGCAGTTTTTATCCAAATTCCCACCAGTAGTGGTTAACCTTAAAAAAAAAAAATCAAAGGGAAAGGTTTTCTGCTCTTTCAGTCAAAAGACAACAACATAATCATACCTGAATTGACAGTGGGTGTCAGTCATGGCAGACAAACTGCAAGCAGCCACACTCCACATTCCTATCTTCCCTGAAATCCCAGAAAAACACAGAAGCTTTGAAAGCTCCTTGTTGTATAACACTGCAGGCTGCAGCTTCAGGACATTTCAGGTAGTCCACTTGTAGTTACGAGTCTCAGCTAAAACAAGTGACTTCAAAATAGACCCCACAGGCACTAAAAAGTGTACACTGCCCTGTTACGCACAGTCCAAGTCCCATTTCATAAGAAAAACAATTCATTAGGGGAAGGAGAAATATATAATTGCTGTACCTCTCAAAAGTGAGGTACAGAATGAACAAGTAGCATGCCTAGCACATGTTCACAGAGGGCTTACATTCCTAAGTAAAACTCTAGCCATGTTCTTCATCTGGTAATTCAGTACTTTTGAAAATGAAAAAAAAAAGAAACCCACAACAAAACAGAACAAAACAGGAAGCTGAATGGCCCTGAGAAAAGGTAACAAGAAGACTGGAGAGAGTCTGAAGCAGTGTTCAGGGAAAGAAACATGACATATTTTACAGAAGACCAGATTTTCCTCTGAAAAAAAGGAAGAAAATAATTAATGATATCTGTGTTTTATTTATTTCCTTTAAATTCAAAATGCAAGGTTTCTTTCAAAATATAATGGTTGGCTTTATGTTTGAAGGTCCTCATACTCCCCTAGGAAAGCCATTTAGAAGTTCTAAATATTGAGAGAAGGTTCTCGCAAGTTAGGTTAACAACCACAAAACACTGCTTTTGAATGTAATAAAGGGCAAACTGCAACCCAAAGATCAGCATTTAACTCAGTCATGGGACATATTTGTTTCTTATGCCAAGAATTTGCTCCTCAAACTGAAGCACAATACCTCTCCCCTGCTAAAAGAAAAAAACAAAAATCCACCCCTATTTCTATAGCAAAATATGATTGTATTTACTTAAACAAAGCCCTGCATGTGATTACAAATAGATAATTACTAATTTTAAATCATTCTGGTTTAAGGTTTCTTCATTCATACAGCAGTAGCTAACACTACTTTCTACTTTCGCTCTCTGGTCAGCCAAATCCTAAAGGTTTACAGACCAACATGCAAGTTCCAGACTGCTTCGTTTTTTCTCAGTCTCTCTTCCTTGAACTGCTTTACATCTCTGTTAGACAGTAAAATTCTCCACAGCAAAGAATAAATCCTACTCAGTGTGTAATGTCACATATAAAATCACAGTTAGATCTAAGAAAGACTTACACACTACAAAATATCATAATGCCAGAAAGCTTTTATTTCCCCACAGCAAGGCAATTTTATTTGCTTCAGTAACAGCCTATATAGCTTATGAACTGGCAAGTGCTCACAGAAGTGCTGCCTCAAGTATTCATTTAAAATATGTCTAAAATGAAAGTAAGAAGAAAGTGGCTATAAGAATTATACAATATTATTAGATATTATAATATTAGACCCTTGGGCAACATAGTCTAGGCTGATGCGTTTCTGCCCATGGCAGGGGGGTTGGAACTACATGATCTTAAGTTCCTTTCCAACCCCAACCATTCTATGATTCTATAAATTACCAGAGGAAAGGGAGGGCTATGTTCTAATGCCCAAGCACCTCCCTGCTAGACAGGAAAGTTGTAGATACATTTTGTTCTGTTCCAGTTACAAAATGAATAAACACAATCCAAAGTACTAATGCTTTGAGAGGCTCACATTACTTAGCACATGTTACCTTAGAAAACCTGACCATGTTAGCCTGCTGTTCAGCCTCTAACTGGGATTTGGTGAGATGCAACTGCTCCTTCAGTTTATCAATCTCATCCTGCAATTTGTCTGTCTTTGCTTTCCTCTTCTGCTCTGCTTAAAGGAAACACAGATTTTTAAAAAGTTTGTTATAATTTCTGTAGATGCAAATGCATTTCTATAGTGTTTCAGTAGCATCTTCATGAAGTGTGGCTCCCTTAGACCACTTCCCTCCTATTACTATGATTCACCAAAGATATTCTTAAATATATATATGTTTAATTGCTAACTTATCCTCAAAGACTGAAAATGTATGTATCAATGACATGTGAAATAGCTTATCCAATATTTTAAAGTATTCTATAATCTAATTTCAAAGTAATCTAAGCAACACAGGCTTAAAAATGACACGTGAAGGACAAAGTGAACCTCATTAATTCAGTTTTGTTAAGTTTAATTTATTATTCTAAATAACTTTTGGAATAAATCCATTTGGAATACAACTCATTATTTATCTGGAATGAGCCAGGACGAATGTCACTGTAAAAAAAAAACATGTTAGATATGCAATAAATATAACAATCTTTAATCTTGAAACATTTTACTAATTTACCAAGGATTTACTAGCCCACCATCTGGGAATCTGAGCACAATGTAGAATATTATTTCAGAAATAACTGTATGCAGTATTTCCCTCACATTTCAGCCATTTCAGACTAATTCTTTGTATAATAATTAATTCTACTGTTTCTGCAGCATCTTCCACTACCATTTTTATCAAGCTTAAAGCACACAAGCTTTCTTCTTCCAATATATTAACGCTTACCCAGATGCTTACTCAGACCCTCTCACTCTTCCTGCTGTTTTATTTGCCTGACAAGCTACAGTTCAAACCCCACTAGATTCTTCCCTCTCTTTCTCTTCCCAAACATTCTTTTTTCCTAACACATTTCTAATCACTGACATTTGTCAATATCTATTTGTCCTTAGCAATAAATCATAAGCATGCAGCCTAATGGGAAGGAGAGAATTTAGAGATGAATGAAACAAATTTTGAAAGCATTGCTTTTCAAACTAAATATTTTTCAACTCAGAGGCAACAGTATGTAAATTAGTGGCATAGCAACAGAGATTATCATAAATATCTGAAGTTAGATTATTTTTGATAGTTTCTCACTATATTTTAGTCAGCGTAGTTCACAAGAGTCTGATCCTATTCAAACTGATTTCAGGTGAGCTGGATTATTATAAGACTGACAATTCGTATACATATATATAGTCACAAAATGTATTATCCTTAGAGCAATTTATTCATTTTGCACACACCATCAAAATACACATGCCTACACACAAAAAGTGTGCCCTGAAGTCTGCTACTGACTAAAGTATTCAGTGGAAATATTATTTTGAAAAGGTACTGTAAATATGGCATACAATTTTTTGTTAATTATTTTCTATAGACAGATACATGTCACCCAATACATTGTCAGTCAGTGTTGCCTGCATCCACACAAATTGATGTGGCACCTAAAAATGGAATCAAAAATTATTCTTCCCACTTACACAAAATCATGAACTGCACATCCTCTCTATATCACATACACCATTTATCTTAATTTTTTTATAATGTTAAAGTACATACCAATCTGAGATTCTTCTGGATGACGTCTTTGCATGTGACTTTGTAAAAAGGAATAGTTCATAAAAGCCTTTTCACAAAACTGACACTACAGAAAGTAAAAAAAAAAAAGATGAAACCATGTTAGCTATTGTTACTAACATCTGTTTGTGAAACCAAGCTCAAATTCAAATATACACCACAGATAAGACATGAGTATGTAAGGAAAAAGTAATACAACACTATTCAGCAAAATAAACACTGACTCCAGCCAACTAACAGCTCAGGTATTCTTAAGATTCTTGTATCACAGCAAAGGAGAGCACCACACAGCTGGAAAAAAAACCCACAAAAGATGGGTTTGACTATACGTGAGTTTTCAGAAGTTCAGACACTTCAAGATAAGGTAAACAGTACATTAATTTGCAAGAAAAGGTACATGTATTAGTATGCTAACTAATGAAGCATGACTTCTGAAGCATAAAGCTGTTTTCAATTACTGTTCCTAAAATTTACTATTTTTTAATTTCAAGTCAGATTTTAAAAACAGATGGGCAGTACAAGGACAGAAGATACACCTACAGATTTTTCATTGCAACATACTGGTAAGACTATGAATCAGAGCCCGAATCACTTTAGGCAGGGTTGCTTCTTACTTCTTTTTCATACTCCTTTTCAAATAAATACATTTTAATAAACCACAAATGCTCAGCTGAGGCCTTTTTCCTTATCAGTGTAATATGACTGTGACTGACTTAACAGATTCAAGATCTTGTCACTATACTCAAATTTCCAGATTTCATCTAATATTTACACTACTTCTACTGATAGTCAGGTATCCTATTAAATACCTCTTTCAGCAAACTCTAAAGACATAAATTATTAAGACAAATTTTGTTGAACAAATGCAAAAAAAAAGTGCTAACATAAAACCATAGTAAAGAGGGAGAGATGTTGCCTTCGAGAGGCGTGACGACCTGGTTCAGGAACAGCGTGACAGACCCCCCTTGGGCTGCTCGGTCCAAATGCTCACAGACACCAATGTGGTGGATGGCAAATGGCGTTTATTGAGAGAGAACACGGCATTATACAGCCTAGGTTTACGATGTCATTTCCGTCTGCTTGCATCGTAAAACTGGTATAATCACCTAAATGCTATTGGCTACCTGGAGAGGGGTCTTATCTTTCCAAACAGCACGATATCTTCCGGCCGCCAGGCCCTATCTGCCTACATTTCCCCCCTCCCTATGCTTAATTAAATTGGCTAAAATGTAACAATCTTAAAGAATATATATATCGTAAAAATATACTAAATGCATTCTACTCCTATTCTCTGCTCTACAACAGACTTAGGATATATAACAGAAACTTGGATAGAAAACATAAGGCACAGTAAGCAAGAGGTAACAGGAGGATAACTGGGAATAACGGGGTATAACTGGGGATAAGTAAAGGAAATTTTGAACAAGAACATTCTTAAAGCAGTTGTTGGCTGCGTTTTTAAAGCAGTTGCCGGCGTTCTACTAACATGATGTTAACTCTCTCTAACCGGCTCTTTACAAACGACATGAGCTTATTCAGTATATAAAGGCACTGTGTTGGCTGTTGTTTGGATCTAATCGGTGCAGAACTCTCAGGTGCAGGCTGGATGCTTGTTGGCTTATCGTCCTCTCTTGTCACCGGGGTATACGGGTTACGGGGACATCCGATAATCCAGTCCTGTGGATAGAAACTCATGGCAGAGTTAAGCCCTTTATCTGCAATTGCCTTATCAATCACTTGTATGTCCTTGGGGCTTATTGGCGAATAGTACCTCTGTCCCCCAGGTGCCACACGGACCGGGAACGTTAATGTGGCTGGTGAGGTCCGGTCGGCGCACGCAATTTGTATTTTCTTCCAATCTGTCAGAGGGATTTCTTCCCCTCGTGGTCCCTCTGTAGTTTGGGTGGGAATCCTCTGGCTCCTGATTTTGTTTATCTCTGTTTCCTCCTCCTCTAAACTTGAATCGGTTGCGGACTGCTCCTCCCACCCCGTCTCCGGTTCGGAGTCGGAACCCGACTGGCTGCCTACAGCCGGTTTTCAGTGCCTTTTTGTTGGGCTCCGGCCCCGCCCGCTTTTGCAGGTGAGCCGTTCCCTCTCTCTGGGTTCGCCCCTCCCTCTGCTCGGGTTCCAACCCCGCCCGCTTCTCCCTCTGGTCGGGGGTGTGTGCCCAGCATGGGCACTGTTCCCGATGCCCGCTCGGATCGGTGTCCGCCCTGCACCCACCCCCTCTTCCCCTTCTTGTGCTCCCTCTCTCTTCCCGCCAGGAGCATCCTCGCCCCGCCCTTCGCCTTTGTGCTCGGTCCCATTTTGGGGCGCATAGGGCGGCGGTCTAGCCCTAACCCTTGCGGGTTCTGCTCTCTCCGCGACCCCCCTGGCTTCCTCGGCCAGCGCTCCCCAGAGGGATCCAGGCTGTTTCTGTCCCTCCGGGAGCGTGTCAGCGCCCGAGGATTGAGGGGTCGTATCGCCCTCTTGCCGATCTTCCGGGCTAATATCCCAGATATCTTCCGGCCACCAGGCCCTATCTGCCTACAGAGAGTATGGCAGCAAAGCATTACTGCCAACCAAGAGGGATCGTACAGTGGAACAGATTGTACATGATTTATGGAATGAAATTGGCTGTGAAATAATGTTATCCATTCAAGCACAAACTTCATGTCAGTTTGACTTACTGGCATTGAAAGCAAGCTCTTACTTCAGAAGGCAGGTTTAACACAGGGAATATTCAGGTTTTGAATTATGTGACATTATTCTTGCAACTACTTTTCACAGAGTTAGACACAATGTGCACTTCATGCCTACGCTGTGCATGAGAATGTAAGATTTCTGAGCAAAGTATCAAAAAAGTTAAAAACTTACTTAAAATTAAATGTGTACTACTTAGGTGAAGGTATGGCCAATGAGTCTCAAATTTAGGACTTACAGGTACCAAGCACCATTTTACAGTAGTATGTCAATTGTGTGGAAGACAACTTCCTTCTGCAAGTAACAGAAGAGCTAACAAGGAGAGGTGCCATGCTTGACCTCATGCTCACCAACAGTGAAGGGCTGCTTGGAAATGTGATGCTCCAGGGCAGCCTTGGTTTTAGCAATCATGAGATGATCAAGTTCAAGATCCTCAGGACAGTGAGAAGAGCGTGCAGAAAGCTCACTGCCCTGGACTTCAAGAGAACAGACTTCGGCCTCTTCAGGAACCTGCTTAGTAGGTTCCATGGGATACAGGAAAAGCTAAGGCCAAGTTAGAATTAAACTTGGCTAGGGATGTTAAAGATAACAGGAAGGGATTCTATAGGTATGTAGCAAATAAAAGACAGACAAAGGACAAAGTGGGCCCTCACTGGAAGCTCAAGAGAACTGGCTACCCTGGATTTGGAGAAGGCTGAGGTTCTTTGATGACTTCTCTGCCTCAGTCTTCCCTGGCAAATGACCAAACCACCCCAGTTTTGGAAGGCAGACGCAGGGACTGTGAGAATGAAGACCTTAGGCCCACTGTACGAGAGGATATGGTTCAACACCATCTTAAGAACCTGAACGTGCACAAGTCCATGGGACCTGATGAAATTCATCTGCGAGTGTTGAAGGAGCTGGCAAATGAAGTTGCAAAGCTACTGGACATCATATCTGAAAAATCGTGGCCGTCAGGTGAAGTTCCCAATGACTGGAAAAAGGGAAATATAATCCCATTTTCAAGAAGGGGCAAATGAATGACCTGGGAATTACAGACTAGTCAGTCTCACCTCTGTGCCTGGCAAAAGCTTGAAGCAGATTCTCCTGGAAGGCATGCTAAGGCACATGAAAAACAACAAGGTGCTTGGTGACAGCCAGCATGGCTTCACTAAGGGGAAATCCTGCCTGACCAATTTGGTGGCCTTCTATGATGGGGCTATGGAACTGATGGTCAGGGGTAGAGCAGTTGATGTCATTTACCTGGACTTGTGCAAAGCGTTTGACACTGTCCCACATGACATTCTTGTCTCTAAACTGGAGAGACATCAATTTGATAGATGGACCACTCAGTGGATAAAGAACTGGCTGGATGGCTGCACGCAAAGAGTTGTGGTCAATGGCTCAATGTCCAGTAACCAGTAACGAGTGGGGTCCCTCAGGGACCAGTGTAGGGACCAGTCCTGTTCAACATCTTTGTCAGTGACATGGACAGTAGGATTGAGTGCGCCCTCACCAAGTTTGCCGATGACACCAAGCTGTGTGGTTCAGTTGATACGCTGGAGGGAAGGAATGCCATCCAGAGGGACCTTGACACACTTGTGAGGTGGGCTGATGCCAACCTCATGAAGTTTAACCATGACAAGTGCAAGGTCCTACACCTGGGTCGAAGCAATCCCAGGCACAGCTACAGGTTGGGCAGAGAAGAGTTTCAGAGCACCCTGCGGAGAAGGACGTGGGGGTGTTGGTCAATGAGAAAATGAACATGAGCCAGCTTCAGTGTGCACTTGTGGCTCATAAAGCCAATCATATCCTGGGCTGCACCAGAAGGAGCGTGACCAGCAGGTCAAAGGAGGTGATCCTGCCCCTCTACTCTGCTCTCGTGAGACCTCACTTGGAGTATTGTGTGCAGTTCTGGTGTCCTCAACATAAAAAGGACATGGAACTGTTGGAACAAGTCCAGAGGAGGCCACGAGGATGATCAGGGGACTGGAGCACCTCCCATATGAAGACAGGCTGAGAAAGTTGGGGCTGTTCAGCCTGGAGAAGAGAAGGCTGCTTGGAGACCTCATAGCAGTCTTCCAGTATCTGAAGGGGGCCTATAAGGATGCTGGGAAGGGACTCTTCATTAGGGACTGTAGTGACAGGATAAGGGGTAACAGGTTAAAACTTAAACAGGGGAGGTTTAGATTGGATATAAGGAGGAAGTTCTTTACTGTAAGGGTGGTGAGGTACTGGAATGGGTTGCCCAAGGAGGTTGTGAATGCTCCATCCCTGGCAGTGTTCAAGGCCAGGTTGCACAGAGCCTTGGGTCTTGGGTGATATGGTTTAGTGTGAGGTGCTCCTGCCCATAGCAGGGGGGTTGGAACTAGATGATCTTAAGGTCCTTTCCAACCCTAACTATTCTATGATTCATGGTTAAACTTACAGTGGCGGTGGATTAAAGTCATTAAATATGAATTTCAAAGCATGGCTACACAAAACATAAAATGTACCTCCACTAAAAAAGTCAAGTAACTATTTTCAGACTCCTTTGCAAAACAAACAAGACTTTAAGGTAATGGAATCTGAAGTACCCCCTCAGGAACACCAGTAAAACCCCTATTATCTGGCACTACAGCACTACAGACCACCCAAGATCATGGCATGGATAAATAACACACAGTTATTGTTTATCACACAATTACTGTTTACTGATCACACTGTTACTCTGCACTTACAAACCTTAGGAAGAGTTTCATTTACCTTTGGCACACACACTCAGAACCCTGGAAACACTGTAGGAACTGCAAGAACTGTTTAATACCACTCCCTGAACTTAACTTTTCCCACATGAACCTAAGTAACTTCGGGAGACAAGAATTTTCTATCAGATAAAAGAAAAAAGGGGGATGTGAGATGGTTACTTTATATGAAATGAAATTAAAAAAAGAAAATAGCTTTTCCATGTCTGCTTTATTGTAATGCCACTGCACAGAAGCTTAGTGATGAGCCAAATTCATTACTATGCTCTTCAGCTGCCACTGAGACAGCTGTACTCTACAAATATTTCAGGAAAACTTGGAAATACTTAGCTGGCAATCCCAGTATCAGAATTATTTCAGTTCACACATAAAATGATGCAGCAATCAGTTTTCTTGTGCAACACAGCACACACAAACTGCTCTGTTTGGCTTTTTAAAATTACACCAGCTTGTCCTTAAGACTAACACTTACATGCATTTAGACAAGGTTTCCATGAAGTCTACCATATGTATAGCTCTAGTCTTGGGGCAGAAGGTATTTCTTCCCTTACAGAAACACCTGAGCCAACTTAGCTGATGTCTTGAAATATTAAACTTTACTAGCCTGCTGAAATTGGTAACATACTGTGGGATAAGATTGGATGTACTATAAGAAAACTTGTGTTTGTTCTGTATTGCAACTATTCCATTGATTAAGGAGAATTTCAACAACCAGGACTATTAGTACCCAAACAATTAATAAAACAAAAACAACACAAAAAAAAACCCTGAACTATAACTTTAAACTCATAGACACTAAGAGCTAGCCTAAAACCACATAATGTCTGTCCAGTATACTCTCCAGACTTCAGACTACATTTCAAGTTGCAATCTGCTTCCTGCAACCTGTTGAAAAATGCTGAAGCTGAAAAATATTTAAACCAGACTATGACACCCAGAACACAAAAACCCCTCCCCCAAAAAAAAGGTGCCGTAACATGGGAGACAGAACAGCTATATACTAAAGCTCTTAAGGAAACCCTTAAGGAACAGATTGTTGTGGAGTTAGGGATTAGCTACCTCACTCAGGCTCTTTACCATAATGCCTGAGTCACTTCTGAGTCACATACACAAACAGAAACTTTGTGCCTGGAGAATATCACTGAAGAAAAGTGGTAACTTGCAGACAGGTAAGTTACTGCCTAGCATCAGTTCTAATGTACCTGTCCTGTGTTTTCTGACCATGTAGTTGATACAAAAGGAAAGACAGTAACAGAAAGTAGCAACACATTTATCACAGGTTTTGTATGTGTGTGTATCTGACACTTCAGACATATCAAAAGCAAATCCAAGAATAGAAAGCACTTGTTAGTAAAAAGAGGGTTTGTTAAAGATGGTGCAGCACTCTCCCAAATGTCTGTCATACCAACTGAAAAAATGGGAAGCAAAGCACCTGCAAGCAATGCGCTCCCTTTTTGTAAGGTCACCAGTCCCTGCAGCTCCAGCCTTTCACCAAGTGCATGCACTCAGGCAGAGCAGAGCTGCACTGTTGCCTATCCCTGGCAAGCTGTGGGTTACTGGGCCACCAGGACCTCTCCTCTCACCTGGTGGTAGCTGGCTCGAGCCTCCAGCATCGTCTGCTGGGTGATGATCATCTTCTTCCTCCGCCGGCACTCCTCCTTTAGCACCTTGATCTCCTGTGAGCGCTGTGTTATTTCCTTGTCCAGCTGGTCGCGCTGGGCCAGGGCGCCTCGCAGGGCCTCCTCCAGGGTGCCGAGCTGGGCGCTAAGGTACTCCTGGGAGTGCAGCAGGTACTCGGTGCAGAGCTGGGCCAGGCGCAGCAGCTTCAGCAGCAGCGGGTCGGCGGGGCCCTGGCAGTGCGGGCAGCGCTCCCGCTCGGCGCTGCAAAAGGTGACGTGCTCCAGGTGCTCCTGCAGGGCCGTCACGTCCCCGTCCCGCGACAGCCGCCACACGTCCACGGCGCTCAGCCGCCGCCAGTCCGGGCCCTCATGGCGGTCACGGAACTGGAAGGCGGGAAACGGCACAGACCCCGTGCCGGCCCCGGCACCCCCCGCCGCCAGCGGATAGTAGGCGCGCTCGGTGAAGGGCTGCGAGAAACAGACGCGGCTCAGCATGGGCCGGCGCCCACCCCATCCCACCTCCCGCCCTCACTCTATGGCTCTCACCATGGCCAGGATCCGTCCCTCTGGCTCCGCTCATCGCCGGCGTCCTCCGCGTTACTATAGCAGCCTCGGCCTGCGCGGGGAGAGGCGGGAGTGAAGCCCGGCCCCGCCGCCTTCCGCCCGCCCGGGGCCCGCCCCGCCGTCCCGGACACATGGCACACACTCCTCCCGCCGAGAGGGTCCTCGGATCTGTGACCGACATAGATCCCTTCCACTTCCCCATCCCAGCATCGGCTTCCCCCAGTACTTCCACGTTCTCCTAGCAGTGATCCGCTAACCAGCCCTCTCCCCCGGACCCCTGTGTGGGCACCAGGGCATCCTTTTCTTGTCTTCACGCATGACTAGCAACAACAAACACATCCCCTGCTACACTAGTACATATACAGACCCTTATCACAGCTACACAGCATATGCTTTCTCTCTCCGAGTTCCCTTCACTTCAATGAAGCCTACACATGGCACCCCAAGGACACATTTCATTTCACTGCATGGATGCTTCCCACTCACCACCCTGTCCCTCCTTCATGCTGCTCCTGACTGAAACAAGGAGGCACAAAATGTAATCAGTTCTAAAGTAATGATAAGTTTGGCTTTGTAATGAAAAGTAACCGTTTTGCCTGAAGGCAGTTTCAGGTCCTCGGAACCTCAGTACAAAAGGTGTGACAAAAACAGAATGGAAAACGACCAGGGGGTGGGTAGCACCTGGGACTAGCTGATGGCCAGGATGGGAGCAGTTAAACCTATTGATAAGTAAAAGAACAGGATTATTGCTATGTCTGTAATGTTAATTAAGCTGGGAACGACCATCACATTTTTGTATGAATGCGGGAAACTTTCTGGAAATGATGTAATATTCTCAGTGACTATATAAGGGTGGCCTCTAGAGCAATACGGGGACACTCGTTAGGAGGAGCTATCCCCCGTGTCTCCCGGCGCCGCAATAAAGAATACCTGCTTGTCAACTTGAAACTCTGTTGGCGAGTTTGTTCATGGAGTTTTCTCCGAATCATGACTCACAAAACCTTTCTCACACTATCACACCACACTCTACTGTTGTGCTGTCCCAGGCCCTTCTCCAGCCTCACCGACTCATCTCCCAGATGTGGTGACACCTGTTATGTCCCCACCATCAGCTTATGATACATATGCCATTTCTCTGCACATCTGCTTCATGTTACTGCACCTCCTGTGCCTCCATACAGAACTCCACATCCTCCCTATGCTGCACACCAGCCTCTGCCAGGTGCTTTCACACACCCTCCCCACCCTAACACGGCCATACATCTTTTGCATGCTGTTTCCACATGCTCTCTCATCACATCAACACATCTCCACTGGGTATCACAACACATCACACTACCTCCTGCAATCATGCAACCCTACAACCTCACCACATCTGCCTGTCACTCTGCCTCAGCCCTACTGATCACAGAATCATAGAATAGTTAGGGTTGGAAAGGACCCCAAAAACTTCACCACCAAGCACCTAGTTACTTGTGTACATCAGAATTACAAGCTCTTAGTTTTATGTAGATTTTTATGTTAGTTGTTGTGCTGAAAAGCCAGTCTGCTTTTCCCACATACATTAGATATATTAAAATACACCTGGCCTCATTTAATTTCCCCATCTTAGCAGACATAGGTAGAATGCAATGGACTATTTCAGGTGGAAGGGACCTACAACAATCACCTAGTCCAACTGCCTGACCAAAGTTGGTCAGGGTGTCCGTAGGCTGACCAAAAGTTACAGCATGTTGTTGAGAGCATTGTCCAAATGCGAAATACTGACAGGCTTGGGGCATCAGCCACCTCTCTAGGAAGGCTGTTACTATGTTTGACCATTCTCTTAGTAAAGAAATACTTCCTAATGTCGAGTCTAAACCTCCACTGGTGCAGCTCTGAACTACTCCTGCAAGTCCTATCACTTAATGACTTTTCCTGAAATTAGAAAGATCCTGTGTGGTGTTTGTAACACTGCAGTCTTCTACAAGGATGCCACCTCATTTTCCTCAAACAGGGCCTCAGCAATTGCTATCTTCAAAGAAATCTATTTAATATTTTTGATATATCTCAAATACAGATCTGCCTGGTTTACCACTGAACTTTGCACTGCTCCAACTCCTGAAGTAGGTAACAAAGTATCTCCTCTAGATACTGCAGATGCACTTCCATTTAGAGTGCCTAAATATACTTCAATCCGTAAGCAGCTAGATTTGTAAAAAATGCTCAAATATTGACTACTGTTGAAAGTGTTCATGCCTTGAATCCCTTAAAAGACCTTGAAAACTGCTATTTGGATATTATTCCTAATGAAAGGAACTATTAAGTTGTACATTTTGCAGCAGATTCTCCTGGAAAGTTGTAAAGGCCAGGCTGGACAAAGCCTTGGGTGGCATGGTTTAGTGTGAGGTGTCCCTGTCCATGGCAGGGGGGTTGGAACTAGATGATCTTAAGGTCCTTTCTAACCCTAACTATTCTATGATTCTATGAGTCTACATAATGAAAACTATCTCCCAAAGACCTTAGCCTACCACATGCTCTACCTATTCCACATATGAGAAATTTCTTCACATAGAAAGCATATGACATTTGTAAACTAATAATTTGTGTGTCAAGCAGGAGAAGCCTTAAAAAGCATACAGGCAGTATGGGTGTGTAACTCACTGATGCATAGGTTCAGTAAAAAAAAAACCCACATATTACTTAAAGCCAGCAAAGTTAAACCAAACCTGTGGATACACTTCTTTTCCTTGAACAACGCATTTAGTCACAAATATCCATACAGCGTTTCTTGCTGCTCCAACTATACCTGCTTTAACAGAGCACAATCTCACAGTGGTGCACCGAGAAGCTGAGGCGAGGCACAAGCCGCTCAGGCATCTCAGTGGAGACAGAAAGTCAGTACGGGCTGAGGCAGCCCTTTTGGATTTCTTTTTCCCTTTCTGTCAGATTTACTCCATCCTTGGAACTGAGCCCATGCAGAAGTTAGGCCCATCACCCGCCCGCAGGGCTCCTTGGTTAGGAGCTGCACCACTGTAATGGGCGGGTGGCAGGCAGCGGCGGAGGCCTGCTCCCTCGAACACCCCTTCCCCCCGGGAAAAGCGGTCTTGCACCGCGGTCGTGCCCGCAGGCCGGACCCGGGCCCGGCAGCGGGGCGTTCGGCGGAGTGCGGCCGAGCAGAGCCGGGCCTGCGGGAGGCCCTAAGCCGGGTTCCCTCTTGCAGCCAAAGCCTCCGGCTTCGCTTCGGAGAGCAGCCTCCCGCCCCGCTCCCTCCCGCCTCACCCAGGGGAGAGGCCCCGCCGCCCAGGCTGCCCTCCCCTCATCCCCCAGGGGAGAGCCCCTCCGCTCACCTCAGGCTGCCGCGGAGGCGTGGTGGGGCTGCGGCCGCTCCCCGCTCCGAACCCGGGCCGTTAACGGAGCGTGCCGCGGAACAAGGCAGCTGCGGGCTCACCTCCCTCCGTCCCATCCCGTCCGTGCCCTGGCACCTCCCACCGCCCCGGGGCTCGGCGGCGGGTGGGAGCTGCGTGGAGGACTGGGGACTGTTCCAGCCGTGTTTTCCTGAAGCGGGGAAGAGGACACCGTGGTGAGGGCGAGGGTACGGCGGGAGTAGGCTTTCCCGGAGGGAAATACAGTATCAGCGACCAAAATACTTATCGTGTCATGCAGGTAGAATCACCCCAACGGGTGCAGGTTCCATCAGATCCTCCTGTTTATTTATTTATTTATTTATTCCTGTAAGATTTTGAAATGTGTTTTCCCAGAATAAACACCATGCAGCCTGCGTGGCAAGGAAGAAAACTCACAACAGCCTGTATTTAATGTAAAAATATGCTGGCAAATCGCGCAGAGGAGATGGCCTTTGCACACTTACAACACCTGATCTGCACTGAGGAGCTCCATTTGGCCAGGGAGACACCATTTTTTTCCCAGAGTACATATGCAATAAGCATAAGGAAAACTTTTGGCTCTCTACACTCATGCTCAGACACCTACCAAGACACCAGCTTTTCTTCACGCACCATGAAATTCTGTTGTGATGGTGTTGACATGGGCACATGTGCTGCCTGAGTACACCAGCTTTAAGAAGTTATCATTTGGATGCTTCAGGTTTTAATGCCCTAAGGGTACCACAGTGTGCTCCCATCACTAGTGGGTATTAAATCTAGATGATCAAGCTAGAGTTATTCTGAAGGAAAACCTGAACATGTGTAAAGTGTGGAAGTCAGGTCCTCAATACTGACTTTTGCTTCTGCTGACCTGCTCCTGTTGGGCTACTAAAGCAGGTATTGCCAGAGAAAGATGGGGATATCGAGGCTTTAGTGTGATAAACCTTAATTAACACTAATAATGAAGAGGGGACTTTGAACACTAGCAATGTGACAGCCACAGCCTCTATGGGTGAGGCCTAGAGGCAAATATCCAGTAGGAGTTGATGAGCACATTATGGGAATGGTTAGAGTATTCACTTGGAAAGCAAGATGTACCCAAGAGGCTTTATATCCCATGTCCTTGAAGTGTCCTAATGGCAACACCCTAGTCTGTCCAGGGCACCTTCTAAGGACCTCTTGCTGAAGCTGGTTTTTACATCAAAGTAAACACTAACTAGATAAGAAAATGTTAGAGATTATCATCAGTGTATGAGGGAAAGTGTGTACAAATTGTGCAGAAACACTTGCATCTTGGTCACTTATTCTAGTACCTGTTTAATATAAAATACATAAGCAGCCCTTGGAACAAGAACTAGAACCAAGTTTTCCATTCTGTAAGGGGAGGGCCATCACCCTGTCTGCTAGACAATCTCATTCTTTCCCTCTTGCTTCCTTGCAGAGCTTGATTAATCTTTAATTACTTGCTGTAAGTGGTACAGCCTCACTTGGCAATAGCAGGTATTCTTTAACCCACATTACTGCCTGGCTCCTCCCTCCTCATATCTCATAGGTTGGTGACAAAAGTACCCTCATAAAACATTCATGGATTTCCTAAGAGAGGACGAGAGCATTTTAGCTTTTCCCCATCAGCATGACTTGATGGAGGAGGTTTAGGACAGCAGGCCGGCTGGAGCATACAGGTGATTACTGTTGGTACACAAATGAACATGGTGTGCAATCACCATAAATCCAGTAGGCAACTACCTCAGCCAAGGTTTCAGCTGATACCCAGCCACACAGCCAAAGTACCCTCTGAACTGCTGCCTTGGGAGACAGTAAGCTTTCTCCACTGGCCACCTTCCGAAGTTCAGTAGTCGTCACATTTAACATGTACTGTGCGAACATGTGGGATATGCTCCTCTGAACTCACCCGAGGTGAACTATCCTAAGCTATGCCCAGCTTGTGCCCAGCATGAAGCACTGAAAATGACTCAGAGCAGCTCATTCCTTGAAGACCCAGTGTTATGGGTGTTTTTTCTTTAGTTGCCTAGGAGACAGTGAAATACTTCTTTCTGCAGTTAGCTACCAACCTTTTTTTACAGTAATAGATAACAGCTGAATGGGAATTTTAAGAGCCTAAATATGCACTGAGGCACTAAAGACGTTCTAGAGTCCTGACTCAAAGCTGGTTCTTCCCCCTTGTCTTGTTTTATTACCAGTTGCTTCTACCAAGTAACACTTCAAATCCTACACACTTACCCTATTCTAGCCTGTACATCTCATTACTGTGCACTAACACATTATTTTCCATGTGCCATCCTACTGTAGGGAATGGTTTAAAGTTGTCCAGGTTTATCAAATAATGTTAAGTGTACATTACTACTTACATCCTCTACTTAATGTGGAAGACTCTGGCAATTAAAGGAGTCCTCCAGAGGTAGTTTCTGTACATGACAGTTTTATGAAACTACAGTCTGCTGTTCTAGGAGGATTTTCCATGTTCTGTTGACACTGTGCAATGATGAATATGGAGTGTTTTTTTAGAATTCAGGAAAGATGAGTAAGGAAGAACTGAGATTTCTAGGAAGTAGAAACATTTTAATAGAAAGCTGGTGAGAAAAGCTAAGGAAGAATTAAGATGGAATTAATGAGGAAAGTGAGTTAAAATGCAAGAAGTAAGCCTAGGATATTGATTGCAGCAAGGTATTTGTGAGGCTTATAGAGGGTACCTGCAACTGGAGACCACAAAAAGGAGAGAGTATTCTGATTGTGGGGTGAAATCCAATGGCCATGGCTATTTGGGGAGTGTGCCAGGCAGCAGGGTGTCAGGGCACAGAGTGGGCCGTCTGCTCCCCATGGGGTGTCAAGGCATGACCCGGCAGCCAGGGCCCATCCTATCTGCCAGCCAGGGCTCACTGGGGTAGCCCCAGCCCTGAGGAATCGGATGCCTGCCAGGGATAGGGATGTGCAGAGGCAATGTGGGCCCATGACTTGGCTATAAGAAGCTGGGGAGTGCAACTTCTACGGTGTCACTAGAGCAGGGGCTGATGGCCTGGGGGGCTGACTTGGGGTTCTGGGCCCTGTGCAGGTGGGGAGAATGAGCAGGGACTGCCAGGCCTGTTGGTGCCCTTGGGGTACTAATGCAATGTATTAAGTGAAAAAATCATGTGCCTGTTTTGTGGCACAGAGGATGAGGCCACACATGTTCTACAAGATGGTTTCATTTGACAGGGCAGTGGAAAAACTGTGTTGGGAACTGAGAAATAGACAGCTTTCTCCTCCAGCAGTCTCAGAGTGACTGTCGTGGTTTAAACCCTGTTGGCAAGTCAGCCACACAGTCTACTCCCCCCCCTCCATTTCTTCCCCCCACTCCCAGAGGGATGGGAAGGAGAACTGAAAGAATGTAGCTCCCATGGGTTGAGGTAAGAACAGTTTAATAACTAAGGTATAACACAAATCACTACTGCTACCACCAATAATAATAATGATAAGAGAAATAACAACGGAAGAGAATACAACTGCTCACCACCCACTGATCTTGCTCCCACCCAGCAGTCAACTCCCCCTTCCAGGTAACTACCCCCACTTCTACATCCTGGGTGTGACATGCTGGGGTATGGAATACCTCTTTGGTCAGTTTGGGTCAGGTATCCTGTCTCTGCTTCCTCCCAGCCTCCCCTCCTCCCTGGCAGAGCATGAGACTCACAAAGTCCTTGGTCAGACTAAACATATGAGCAGTAACTAAAAACATCAGTGTTATCAGTGCTGTTCCCAGGCTGAAAGTCAAAACACAGTGCTGCACCAGCTACTAAGAAGGAGAAAGGTGACTGCTACTGCTGAACCCAGGCCAGTGACACATACCAGTAATCATTAACTCTGTTGGAAATTTGACCTGAGTAGCACGGTACAGGTATATTAATGAGTCTGGACAGATTCTCAGTTTATTTAATCTTTTCCTTCCTGCCAACTCCCTCCATGGCACATTTTTTGATTTTCAAGCAAGTGGCTGACATGGTGCTTAGCTGCTGCCTGCAGTCAAATCACGATAAATGCATAGTATATTCCCACCTGTTCAATCCTTATACCACTTAGTTTACTGCAGGAAATAATGTATATATTTATCACAGGAAAGCAAAGGATTTAAAAGAAAACAAAGGTAGGATGAGCCTGTCTCATCTGTGCACCTCCTTCATTCCAACACATGCCACCAGCTGTGATTAAGCAGCTTGAAGAGACACTGCCCCATGGAGCTTAACAAATATCAAGTTTGGGTACTTCAGACTCTTCTCCAACTAAATCTTCTTTTATTCAACTGAAAGAGTCTCTTTTAAAGGTTTGTCTTAATGCAGCGAGTGTAGCTGGATTTTACTAAGAGGGCCACACTGTTCATTTACTTTCCTATCTCTCAAACACAGAGGGACTTCAACTTAACTCTAACGAAATGTCTGCAAACGCGCCGATTGCTAGCTGTATCTCCTCTGTACGGAGGTATTATTTTAACAGTATCTGTCTTATTTGCGGTCAACACCTAAATCTTATGCTGAGAACAGCATCGTGAGGCTTTTTCACTTCTTGCATGAGCGTAACCGGATATTGCTGTCTCATTTCTGGTATCTTTTTGCCTTCCCATTAGTTTGTTTCCCACTATACGAACAATAGGGAACCTTCAGGTACCACAGTTGTAGCACAAGGATACTTCCACGACCATTCGGCAGCGCGGGGCCTGGCAAGACCAGATTTTCCTGGGAAACAGCTGAGGCACAGGAAAAGCAAGGAGGTGCTTGGTGACAGCAAACGTGGGGTTACTGAGGGGAAATCCTTATTTCCAAAAGACAAATTTGGTGGTCTTCTGTGATGGGGCTATGGAATACAGTTCTGCATGACAAGCTCTCACGTAGGTCTGAGGGGCTGTCTGCAGTGCAGGTGCCAAGGGAGACCAATCCCCCCGATAGACCACACAAGAAATAAGCCTATGGGAGAAAGACCCCTTGGTGTAATGATAAGGAATGGGGAGGAAATCCTGCATGCTCTCTATGTTTCTGCAAAGTTCAGGCAGAGGGGACCAGGACCCCTTTCTTTCACCCCTGCAATCACCACAGTCAAATGACGGTATGTGGTACACACGCTTCATTGATACAGTCTGAACACACAGATTAATTGACAAGGACACCCAGCAGCAGTGCCCATTGTGTGGCTGCCATGGGCAGGGACATCCTGGGGGCCTCTTGAGCACAGGCACTGCCTCAGGGCCAGCACCCCAAAAGCCTTTCTCCAAGGGATGCTGGGCGAAGGGGCAGCAGCAGCAGGGCTGCAGTGGGCGGGGCTGCGGAGGCCCCGTCACCCCCGTGTCACAGGGCCACCACCCACCAACGCAGCATCACAATGCCCCGGGGCAGTATAAGGCAGCCTCCTCCCCTGTTCCACTGCCAGAGAGCCTGGTGCTGGCACCAGGACAGAGCTGGAACCTGAAGGCACCCAAAAGGAATTCCTTGAGGCACCCCTGGAATTACTTGGAGGGGCAGAGGACGGAAGACTGCCCGAAGCTGCTGGAGGTTCTCTGCTGCAATTCCAGCCCCTAGAGGGGTCACACTCGCAGCTCATCTGATAGATGGAAATCCTGCTTCAGTCTTTGGGGAGATCCCAGTCCTCATCTTTTGGGGAGATAGTGTCGGAAGACAGAAGAAGCAGGGTCCAGAGACGGCCCAGTGCCCTCCTGCAGTACTTTGGAGCTCCCACTGCCGGGCACAGGAAGGGTTTTTGCCGCCATGGTTGATGAGGCCAGGGTCACTTTGCTGTTCTTGGAAGCCCCTGAGATGGCTCCAGGTGGAGGCAGAAAAGGCAGGGCCAGTTTCACCCAAGAGCCATAACCAGCCCATGGACCAGGAGCAGGTCTTGCTCACGTGCTCAGGGAGTAGCCGATCGCCAGCACTGGGGTCAGGAAGGAATTTTCCCCCGGGGGCACATTGGCACCGGTCCCCGGGGGTTTTTTGCCTTCCTCTGAGCACTGAGCAGGACCACTTGTCAGGTCTCCTCGGTGCCTTCCGGCTTGGTTATCGCCCGGTGCTCATGCTCCACGAAGGTGGCCCTCGTGTCCTGCAGCTGGGAGGGGAAGAGCTTTTTTCCCCCCAGGTGGACTAGCAAGTGTCCCTGGGGTTTTTTGCCTTCCCCTGCAGCCGAGCACAGCCCCTTCATGGGGCTCCTTTGGGTTAGTGTGGCCCAAGGGCAGCGGCTCGTGCTCCACGCAGCTGGCCCTCGTGCCCCGCATCCGGGGGAGGCAGAGTTCTGGACTCCCAGGGTGGCCCCAGCGTGGCCCCGGGATTGTTGCCTGTCCTCTGTAGCATTGAGCACCAGCCCTTGTCAGGTCTTCCCCGGCCCATTCTGGCTGGGTTCTTGCACTGCTCTCACACCACCACAGCACCGCTAGGAAAGATTTAGGGAAAGAAAATATAACCTAAACTAGGCTGGGCTAAAATCAACTAAACTAAGCTAAGATAAAATATTCTAAAATTAGGATAAATATTTTTACTTATAAATAAATAAAATACTCTTTTCACCTGTAACCTTTCTGATTTGTGTCTTTGAAAGTGTTGGTTTTGGTGCTGAAAACCACTTGGAATTCCAGGTAAATGATGGTCTCATCATGCAACTCATTGTGTGCGGGGAATGGAATAGAACGGAACGGAATGGAAGAGAACAGGTCAGAACACCTATGATATGTCATGCATATAGTTCTGCATGACAAGCTCTGGTGTAGGTCTGAGGTGCTATCTGCAGTGCAGGTACCAAGGGCGGCCAGTCCAAGGCATTCAGGCCTACGAACACCCTCTGGACCCTGACGGAAGTAGATGTGCACTCCTCATCTACTTTCCTTTAGACATGCATGGGGTGCCACAGCAGAGATAGTACTGGGCCAGACGGACTCCTGACGGAGCGTTGTTGTTCTCAGGCTCTTGTGTTTTGTTCCGTTTCTCCCAAAGAAACAACTCTGGCATTTTTACAAACCAGTATTTGGGGGAGGGGTGGGTTTGGGAGAGGGTGGAAATCACAAGGAAATGAGCAGGTCTTGCCTGCATGAACAAGATTTGCAACCACTCAGTTCAGGAGCACGTCCTGCTTCAGGCTGAGGGCTTGATCTTTGAGCCTCACTGACATCAGAGATGTGGTCCTTTGCTATCCCGTGGAAACCCAAATGAACCGGATGAACACAGAAGAGTTTCACAAACCAGTTCACTCGTGTTTTTCACAAATCTGTTCAGACGCTCAAATGATTCAGAGGCAATTGACATCTCTCACCCCCACCAGAAGTCACAGGCCTCCTTCCCACAGAGGGACAGAGCCAATGCCTGTGATGGGATGTGATTCCCATTCAATCCCTTCCACTAGTGCTGTCCTGGGAAGTAATAGCATCCAGTATTTCCTCAGCGTGTACTGTTAGGGAAAGAAGGAAATAGGGAGGAAAAAATTGGAAGTTGGAAGAGCCCTATTATGATCATCAAGTCCAACTGCTCGACCCCTTCGGGGCTGGCCAAAAGCTAAAGCATGTTATTAAGGGTGTTGTCCAAATGCCTCTGAAACACTGATAGGCACAGGGCACTGGTCACCTCTCTAAGAAGCCTGTTGCAGGGTTTGGCCACCCTCTAGGTAAAGAAATGCTTCCTAATGTTTAGTCTAAACTGCCCCTGGCACAGCTTTGAACCATTCCCACACATCCTGTCAATGGATCCCAGCAAGAACCTCCCTCTCTATTTCCCCTCCTTGGGAAGAGCAATGAGGTCCCCCCTCAGCCTCCTTTTCTCCAAACTAGACAAACCCCGTGTCCTCAGCCGCTCCTCACAGGACATGCCTTCCAGCCCTGTTGCCCTCCTCTGGACACATTCAAGGATCTTCATGTTCTTCTTCAATGGCAGGGCCTATAACTGCACCCAGCAGTACTCAAGGTGAGCCCGCACCAGCGCTGATTACAGCAGGACAATCACCTCTTCTAACTGGCAGGTCATGCTGCGTGTGATGCCCCCCAGAATGTGGTTTGCCCTCTTGGCTGCCAAGGGGTGTTGCTGACTCACACTGAGCCTGCTGCCAACCGGCACCTCCAGGGCCCTTTCTGCAGGCCTGCTCTCCAGCTACCCCTCTACCAGTTTACACTTGAGGCTGGCATTCCTGATCGCAGATGAAGAATCCAACATCTGCTCTTGTTCACTATCATGCCATTGACGGCTGCCCAATGCTCCAGTCTATCTAGATCCCTCTGCGAGACCTCTTGTCCCTCAAGAGAGTCAACAGCACCTCTCAGCTTAGCATCATCAGCAAATTTGCCAATGATGCATTTAACTCCCGCATCCAGAGCGTTGATAAGAAGATTGAATACAACTAGACCTAGAACTGATCCCTGAGGAACACCACCAGTGACCAGCTGCCAGCCAGATGTAGCCCCATTCACTACATCCCCCTGAGCCCTGCCTTTCTGCCAGTTCTTCACTCAGTGCACCATGTATCTGTTCATCTCACAGCTGGACAATGTGTCCAGAAGGATGCCGAGAGGGACAGTACCAAAAGCCCCACTGAAACCTGGAAAAACAATACCCACCACCATCCCTTCACTCACTAGGCAGGCAACCTCATCACTGAAGGATCTCAAACTAGCTACGCAGGACTTTCCCTCTGTGAGCCCATGTTGACTGTGCCTGATGATCCCACTGAGTTGCATGCCAGTTTTAGATGTCTGTCGCGACGCGGGAGTTATGAACAATGCTGAAACGATCAATGTGGTCCAACGAATGCCATTTACTACAAAGCATCTATCCTTTTTATACTGTTGTCTGCATCTGCTTACAACAGCTTGGTGTATCATACTTGGATACATACACAATAACTGGCTGTGGTTTTATATCGTGTCTACACACAAGGCCATAGCGCAGAAGGCTAAATAATTCCACACCAGAAACGTACTTCTCCCATCAAGGCTATGACAAAGATGCAGAATCTTGTTAGGACAATATGAAGGGGAAAGTTTTAATGGAGGCTAGCCTTGCCCTAAAAAAGTAACTAGAAAGTATTAATGGAAGCTAGCCTCTGCTCTTTCATGTCCATGGACAAATATCAGCTTTTCCAAGTGGAAGTTCAGAGCATGTAAATTAAGTTCTTGTGCTGGACTGCAGGGTGTAGAGTTTCTGCTTCCTTTTACTGTAAAAGTAGCCCAGAAAAATGATTTTCCTTAAAGTCCTCTCCTGTGAACACCAATCCAAATGTGAAATTACCAAGAAATGTGGCTGCATAAAAATAATTCCATATTAACCAGATATATGCTACTATTTTATTTAGCTCCAACACAGCTATGTTTCTAATAGGGATATACAGAAGCAAGAATAAAAACAAAGTGTGAGGTCTTAGAGACCTCTTACAAGAATAAACCCTGACAATAGTACCTCTGTGTTACCATCCTCCCTTAATTTTCCTACTAGACTGTGTATGCAACATAACAGTCTCCTGTTATTTTCTTTATCAGGAAACTTTGATTTGTTTGGTTGGTTTTGGACTCAAGATTATTAATTAAAATATATTGCCAAGCAAAACAGGACCCTGTGTTTGTCACGTGTAATCCAGACTTCTTACTGTATTACATCTTAGAAGGTTTCTCAGTTAATAAATAGAAACTACAGATTTAACTATTTTCACACGTCACCATATGCAGCTCATTGTCTCTGTTACAAGCAATTAGTAGTTTCAAGAGTTATTCCTTGCTCATTGCCGCCCTCTGATGTTACTATATATATTACCGGGAGTAAATGCCTTTTGTTTTCTGTCTTTTCAGCACTTTGAACATTAGTCTTTGTCATCCACCCTTTCACTCCAAAACTCAGGACTGATGAAGAAACTTGTTTCAGACAACAGCCTAATTTTGATGAGTCCGTTTGAAAGACTCTTTGCATTACAGCTGTGCTGCTTTGCTGTTTTTCAAATTCCAAAATATGTTGGCATGTCACATGCATTTGTTCTTTCAAGTCTTCCTCCTCTTCTGCTTCTGAAATCTAGATTTGGTTTTTTTTTTAAGATGAGTTTTAAGGTCCCTTTCAACCCAAACCATTCTATGATTCTTTGATGAAATTGCACAAGGGAATATGTGGTAAAGAACTTGTTCTCCCAGTTTAATACTTAGTATCTAAATAAAATATGTTTGGGAATCTGTAATAATCAGAAATGGTTCTTTATGGTTTATGATTTCTTTCAAGACTTATTGTGTAATTCTGTGCAAATGGTGACATTTCCAGCACAGAGTGACAATGATTAATGCTTTTTGAGCAGATCTTTTTGTAGTGTTGGCATTACACACTGTTCTTTACACTGCTGTGTCAGCCTGAAATATTGACCTTGGTGCAGTATTTCAGGGCCAAGGTCAAGGACCAAAAGCCTGTCAAGCATCTACTCAGAATGATACTTGATGTTTTAATCATACTATTTTCATCCTGCTTTAAGGGATTCTGATGCTTGAATCTTTATGATAGGTATTCCTGTATGAGGTACTGAGTTTTCTCCAGCTTGTTTTCTTCTAATCTTGTTATTAAGTATGTCATAATCTTTAGTATTATTTTCAGTCATCATTATTTTAGTATTATTTTCAGTCATCTTAAGGATTAAATTCCTCTTCCATATTCATTTTGTCTGGCTTTGGTCTAGTTTGTTTTTCCTCAGGTAAATCAAATGAATTTATTTATTGTAACAGTGACTGCATGCTTCTGAGTTCAGCTTTAGGCTTTCATATTTTGTCTTACCCATACTGCTATGGAGTTGTCAAGTTCTTCATGCTGATATCCTTAGAATGTCATCAGTTATTCATTTCACATCTAACACTTCTTATATTATTTCAAGTTCTTATTTCTGAATTACTTCTGCAGGTCAAATTTCAAGGTGGTATCTTTGAAGCATCATCTTAAAAATAAAGTGAAGAGGGATAACTTGCTTTTCTTTTTAACAGTATGATCTTTCAAGAAAATTAGTGAATTATATCATCTAGGGTAAGAAAGGTAATGTGACTGTACTTGCAGAATGAAAAAGAAGTTTCTGTGGTTGCCAAATCAGACTTGTAAGCCTCAAGTTTTTGGCTTCCTCAGCAGATTTCCCTGGAAAGCATGATTATTTTGTTGTTTGTTTTTTTTACATTGGTGAGGTATAACATATAATAGGCCCCTAAGATGAACTGCTTATCCAAAAACACTAGGCAGATAATTTGAAACAATGAACAACTAGGCACATACAGGGTTAGTTTTTCTGTGGTAGCTAAGAACAGATTGTATTTTCATTATGAAAATAAAGGTAATGATGTAATGTGTGGGGTTTGTTCATCGAAAGGTTTAAAGGGAAATATTGCTTGCTACACTCTAAGACACTCTCTGTAACTGTCACTGTGTGGAACCATATTTCTTTTTTTTTTTTGTAATTATTGTACTTTGTGAGTTATAAAGGGGAAATCAGTTGTATTGTTCCACGGGACTGGGAGGCGAGAGGAAGCCCCGAGCCCAGTGATGAGACTGGAGCCAGCGAGATCGCGCTGGTGTTCAGAGCGCACCCCTGCTGGTGGAGGGAGGGGGAGTTAGGTAGTTTGAAGTGATATCTTGTTACATGCACCACATATGGAATAAAGATACCGGTGATGGAGAGGCTGGTAACGGACGCTTCTCGAAGCTTCTGGGAGCTTCTTGAAACCTCTCGACGATGAGATCCCCAGCAACAGAGGGAAGCAATGGAAAAGCGCTACATCAACATCTGGGCGAAAGGAGGCAGCGGGATTGGCTGAAGCCTTGAACCAACAAGGATAAAGGGCAGCCCCCCCAAAGACCTGGTGTGCGCATCTTGGGCGGAGTGGAGATTCCTCTCCGCACCCAGCGCTGGTTTTTATCTGCTATCCCTTGCTCAATTTAATAAATTTCTAAATTTGCATTCTGAAACGAGATTGACTCACTCATTGATAACAATTGATGCGCGGATAGACTCCACAACTAGTTAAAGTTGTAAAGTAGGTATGCTTTTATTCAGCGTTGAGGTGCATGGGGATAGCTCCTGCAAAGCATGCACACCTCAGGGTTGTTGTCCCTTTACATTTATCCTCTTAAGGTATACATAGACATGAGGTTGCTCAATCTGCCTATACATATTTATTATCTATCCCCGCTTCGTATTATAATGAGCCGGAAGGTCCTTTGCACTTGCGCAGTGCCCCTTCTGATCATGGGCAGGGGTCTCAGGATGAAGTAAATGAGTCTTCCTCCTGTGGGTAGGGGTCTTCAAGATGAAGTAAATAAGTCTTCCTCTTAACCTTTACACCTTTTAATCTTCAGACATGGACTTAGGGTTAGTCGGTGCCCAGTCTGCTTCTCCTGCCGCTTATCAGTAGGACCAAACATCTGTGTTTTTGTCATGGTGGTCACCCAGTCTGCTTCTCCTGGTGCTTATCAGCAGGACCTTTCATCTGCTTTTGTCAGTAGAATTAGCATCTGCTTCTTCCCCTCCAGCAGCAATCAATGCCTTGGCAAGATGGCAGTGGAAGGTATTTAGGACAGACAATACTTTTGTTTAAGCAAAGGAATTCCTTTAACTCCCTTGTACAATTTCTCTGTATTACCCCCCTGTACATTGGTTACCCGTGTATCACAATGAGATCTCCAAAAATACGTGTTAGATTGCAGGCTATCTTACACAGGCTTTACTTTCAGTTTACAGATCTAATATGAACTTTCAGTGTGAAAATACCATGCTCTGTTAAATCACATCCCCAATTTTTCTGCAGTCTGGTAAACTCCTGAACACTGTTTTGGCATGCCTGGACTTCAACACAGAGTTAAGGCCATGCTGACTAATCTTAGTGGAAAGCTGGACTGTGTCCCAGGGACGGCCAAGCACAGTTTGAAACCACACTTGCCGTTCTCTGGTCCGTGCTAGGTCAGACACAGCGATGAAGAACCAGGATCAATTTTCTTCTGACTAAATGCACAATTTTCCTACAGTTTGGACTAGTCAGAAATACTGTCCTCGAAGCGTAATTTGAAGGGTAACAGCAACAATCACACCCCAAATTGTGGCTCTTTATATCGACAGTCCTCTCTCCCTTACCAACGACGGCAGCCGTTTCACCTCACGGCTGGCCCGGGGCGAGGAGCCATGCCTGCCAACACCCGCAGAACACGCTGAGTCGGGCTGAACCCGGACCTGGAGCAAACCGCACCTCACCCCAGGAAGAGCCCGGCTGCGACAGGAGAGAGTGGGCAAAGAGACACGGGGTAAACCACATGGGCAGGTGGCCGCACTCCGGGCTTTTCTTCCTGATAGGCCAACTCCACAGTGGCTGACCCCAGGCTTCCGCCCACACCACCACGTCCACTGACCGACCCTCCCTACGGGCGGTGGCGTCGCTCCACCCTAACGCGCATGCGCAGCACTGAGCGGCTAGAGAAGCCCCAGCACCACTGAGCTTGCGCGAAAGGACGGTGAGTTCTCTCTCGCGCATGCGCGGAGCCGCACCCCCGCCCGCCCGCCTACTTAGGCGGACGGGCTGCGTCTGTAGGGCGCTTCCACGTTAGGGTGTGCGGGGGGAGGGCGATCGTGGCGCGGCCAATCAGGGGTGCCCACGACCCACCCCGGAGCGGTTGGAGCTGTCGGCCCCGGGGCGCCGCCAGTGTTGCCGCGGGAGTCGGGGCGCGGTGGAGATGGTGTGTCCCGCGGCTTCCGCCGGCCGCCTGGGCTCCGCGCTGCCATTCCTGCTCGTGCTTTTCGACCTGCAGTACCAGGGTGAGTGGAGCTTGTGACGGGGAGCTGGGGAGTCTGCAGCTCGGCCTTGCCCGGCCCGGAGGTGTGTGGCAATAGAGGTGGCCGCCGCTTCCGTGAGCGGCCCGCTGGGGCAGGTCGGCCTCAGATGGGGTCACTGCTGGGCCCGCGGCGATGCCTGGTCAGGGGAAGCCGCTGGGTGATCGCCCTCTCTCCTTCTGGTCTGTCTTCGTCGATTGCGACGATTAGGATTGTTCGGGTGTCGGCCCGGGTTGAATTGTGCCGGTGGAGAGCGGAGCCGCGGCCTGGCCACAGGGAGTCGGCGGGCCTGAGCCGGGCCGGGTCGAGAGGAGGAGCGGGGCTGCGAGCACCATGGCGGCGGGGCCGCCGTCCTGAGAGGAGAGTGTTTCTGGACAAGGTGTGGGGAAGAAGGAGGTGCAGAGCTGCCACCTCATCAAGGCGGTTCCGAAGGGTGTGTAATGAAGGCACCGTCCCTGTTTGTAATCTGCTTGGTTCTGTCCGAGTTCCTGGCGGTGCTGGTGAAGGGGGCTCGGTGTGTGTGCTTCGTATTCCTTGGCTTGCTGTTGGGATTTGAGCTGCTGTGAGGTCGTGAAAACGTGGTGTTATCGAGCGCAGCTGTGTGACGGTATTGGCCGCTTCTATACTAGCCTTGAATTTCTCACTTTTGGAGGAATTTTGTGCCGTTCCCAAGTAAAAAGGTATTTTCAATGGTCCGTCTCAGCCACAGCCATTACTAGTGCCAGACCTCCAAGCTGGCTGAGGCTTTTGACAGCTGTATTGTATTTGGTTATGTTCTTGTTTTATTGTTGTGTCTTTGTTTTTTTGTTTCTTTTCTCAACGTTAGTATTTGAAGTTCAGCAGGGAAGTTTATCTGCATTTTTGTAACCTGTTTACTTTCAGAATACTCTGTCAACAACACCTGTCTGGTCAAACTTTTATTCACAAGCTCCTGTTAAATGTACAACTTAGTTATACAATTGTGCACTTAGAGTTTCACATGAGGAGTTCCTGCTGAAGATTCTTTATTTGGAGTTGCCAGCCTGTTTCAAGTATATGGTTTAGTGGCCATGAGGAATTATCAAAGACCCTTTTCCTCATTTAGGATGTATTATTTCCAGTTAATAAAGATGAACAGTAATATAATGAAAAGCGGTGGTTCTAGATCTTATTTTCTGAACTTCCTAATCTCTTAGTTCATGAATTCATTTTCCAGAGTATGTAGTTACAGAATTTAGGGGTTACATTATTTAAATATCTGGATTTTTTTTTTTACTGTTACTGGTCTTTGAACTCAAATGTGTTCATATTCATATTTCATTTGCATTTTGCTGTCTTGATAATAGGAGTTTGCCTTGTGACAGCCTTAAGCTTTTTACACTGTGGATCTGACTGATTATGAGATGTAGTTGAAGTTTGCATGCTCAGGTACCCATGTATTAGCACCAGTTATTCTAATAAAACAAAAATCCTACCAGGTAGTTAAAATTTCTTTGAAGTGAGTGTATTTAACTGGAAAAACAGGTTAGCTGCACCTGCTTATCATCTCCTGTGCCTTCTGACTGACAGGGCTGGAAACAATTATTATCTGAGAGCACTTTGGTTTTATTTTTGTTTTGTTGGCTTCTGTTTTGACTCTTCCACCATTGCATCAGTGCCAGACCTACAGACTCTTGAACTTATCCACAATATCTGACTTGATTTGACTGCTGGAGCTCTTGTGTGTGGTCATCTGTCATTCTTGGTAAATAGGTAACAATTAGGCAGGCTTTAGAAATAACATTCAAATTAAAATAGTTGAAAGCTCTAAAAATAGTATACTTGCATATTTCTTGCATAAACTTAGTTTCTTGCTGGAGCACACAAAGCTTCTTCAGCTGCAGTGCTGGGCCCTTCATATCTAGCTCAGGAATGTCTGTATATATGCTGGGAAGAGCTCTGTGGGTTTGATTATTTTTTACCTCTGGTTGAACTTGAGTCTTCACGTTTATTCCCAGACCAAAGAGTAGATACCCACGTAGGTTACACAAAATTGGAGTCCTTAGACTTCTGTGCCTGTGTTAGGATTTTGCAGATGGTTGCTGTGGGGTGGTTATTTAAAGTGATTGTTTGCTTACAGCCAGAAAATGAGTAAGTGTTCATGTAGATTTATATGAATAATCAACCTAACTATCAGGTCAGTGTACAGTGTTCCTAGTAGTTATGGTAAATGTAACTTTTCATCATGATTACACCATTTATATATGCTGCTTCTGGAGATTCCCATGTCAATTTAAGATGTTCAGCAACTTGTGTACTTTTAAAGTATGTCTAGTATAATTAGTCTTGTTCTGCAGAGAGCATACAATACTTCCCAGTTTGCCTTATTTCTCTATCTGTGTTGCTTCTGTTTTTATTACTTGCCTGCTTACTACTAATGGTCATCTGTCTCGTTTCATTCACTATGTTCAGTATTTTCAAGGAAAAAGTCTTTCCTGCCTAAAGTATTATGTAACTGTAAAGCTATACTGAACATAATGTGCAGGAAAGGTATAAATTGTATAGGTACATCTTATTGTGGAAAATCTATTCTTGGAGCCATCCTGATGTGACTAAATGTAAAAGTAAGGGCACTCCCTCAGATGCTTGAGACTCTCTGAAAACTGAATGCCATGTTTAGGTGGATGGAAGGTTCATCAAAGAGTAATTTACAGCCCACTTCTAGGATACTGCTCCAAACTTGACAAGTTTTGAAAGATTTCAGGTATTATGTGAGGAGAGACAGGAGAGACAAAGCTTTAAATTTTTTTTTTGGCTCATGTTAAATACTTCAGTCTGTTCGTGACTTGATACCTGATTCTTTGCTAGTGTACTTCCAAAGATAGAGAAATCTGTGGGTTTGTTTTCCGGTTTGGGTTATTTTGGTTTTCTTCCCTTCAGTGCTTGCTTTGTCAGTTTGGAGGACATTGAACTACTTGGTGATAAAAACTTCAAGCTGGCAAAGAAGCAAAATGGGAAAGAGAATCTCAAATTTTCGGAGAAATAGACATTCACATAAAAGCTGCCTTGAAGTAGAATACTGTGTATGGAAAAATTGCTGTCAAGTACTTCTCTCTTATCAGTGGAGCTATTTGTATTTTCTTCAGAGCTATACATGAATGTATAGAATGGATTTTGGGATGCATTGTTTAATAAGAACCCCAAATTGACTCTAGGATAATAATTAGTACATGAATGTCATCTGTTTAAACAAAAAAAACCCTACTGACCAGGAACTTAGGGATTATTTTATAAAGTAACTTCCATGAACTAAAAAAAAATAGTTTGTTACTGGTCTGAAAGAAATAATTGAAGCCTCTAGAATCCAGTTTGTTTAATTATTATCAGTCTTTTAGCAGATGAAGCTTTTTCTAGTGCATACAGAGGGCATTACTTTTCTTCTGTGGAATTTAAAGAATTATGAACTGCATTAAGGAGTAGGAAAGAAAAACTAAGATCTTGAGTGCCAAGAGCTTCTGGATCCAAAAATCTTAAGGATTTGGTGATCCAGACATTCATGTTCTTTTCATTACAAATACTTTGTTGTTTAGTTACCTGTCAGTGTGAGAAGTTTTGATATATTTTCCTCCAACCTGTGTAGTTTTAACAGTTTTATTTGGACTCTAAGAAACAGCTTCAAAGTGCTGCTGCATTTTTGTATATGAGGTTAGTTCAGGTGCCTGAGTTAGTTAGACACAAAACCTGACTGAAAGAAGTTGATTCACAGTAATTGTATTTATTCAGGATTTTAACTTGCTACCTTGCTTAAGCTTATGTGTAAGGTATGCTTTTATTAAAACTCTTTATAGAGTGAAAGTTTCAATAGTCATAAACTGGTAAGTTGTAGTGAAAGTCTGTCCTGATTTGCAGATTGCCGTCAAGTCTCACAAATGAAAAATCTCTATGGCTGAATTGATGGATGTACAGCATGTACTTGAATTCAGCTACTTATTTCTTCTCAACAATAGTCTTTCCCTGTTCATTGAACAGCAGCAATTTATTAGCTTTCAACTGAAACTGGCAGTTTGAAAACTTATCACCTTAGTGTGATTTTTCATACTTCCAGTTAAATGAAAATTGGGGGGAGGGGGAAGAATCTTAATTATTGATATCAAAACTTGTGCCCTGGAAACATTTTGCCTTGGAAATGATAAAGTAAATGAGACAAAATTGCAGTAGACTAGAAGCCAGTCACTCAGTTAACTGTTCTCAGTTGAGTCCTAAGTTATCAGTAGGGTCATGAAATTTAACTTCAATTGTTTTTCGTTGCTGTGTGTGCATTATGAGTATTTTTATTTCAGATTGTTTTTAAATTGAAAGTTCACATAGAAATGTATTTTGTCAAATTGTTTTTATAGCTGATGTATAAAGCTTGGTGTGCCGAAAGTATGTTACTGAATGTATAGACAGGAGCAGAAATGCCTATTTGGTGCCTTCTCACAATATGGTGCTTTACAATGCTTATCTATTTACTTGGTAATTTTGGGGACAGTGTTTATTAAGTTGCTGATTGTTTTAGTACAGGAATATGTGACTGCTTTTATATCAGTAACTGCTTGTTATATGTGTTATCACTATATGCTCTTGGTATAATCAAACTAGTTACTCAAAACCTTGGTCTTGCCTTTCTTTAAGGAGCTGAATGTGGAATAAATGCAGAAGTAGAAAAGCAACTTGAAATGGGAAAGAAGTTATTGGCTGCTGGACAGCTAGCAGATGCTTTGTCTCACTTTCACACTGCTATAGGTATGTATCTCTGGAAAGTGATGTTTGCCTTGAAATAAGTTTGGATGTTTGGGTTGTTGTTTTTGTTTGCTTCATCAAGTGTTCTGCTTTCTTGCAAACTGCATTCCATGAGTCACAGAATTTTGGGCATCTTTATGCAGCAGTTTGGATATAAGCCAAAAGAGATGTAGCATAATACTTATGGTTTGGTTTTGATAAAAGGAACTGTGATACGTGAACATTAAGTCACTGCTGTTTTGCAAGCTAGCTGTATGAAAGCAATGACAATTGATTATGTTATTGTTTGATGAGGTGTTACCTGTATCTAATCCCATCAAGATGAGGTATTGTCTTTATGAAGTTATTTGAAGTTAGTTTTTGAAAGGTTGAGTTTACAGTGCTGGAGAGAAGAAAGAATGGATTAAAAAAACGACATTTAAAGTAATTCTTTGTTTTTTGGTGTATTTTTTTGGGGGGGAGGAGCAGTTTGGGGGTTGTTTTTTTTTTTCTAGTTGAGGTGGTTGATACCTTTGTGAAACTGATTCTACAAATTTGAGATACTGGACTGGTAGTGAAGAATTATTAACTGTGCCTCTCAAACTCAACTAGTGATCAAGTTGTTTTGATGTTCTACATTTTCAGCAAACAGAGGAGTTAAATGTTTGCTTCTATAAATTTCAAAGCAACTTGGCTGGTTAAAATCCTTTAATTGAAGTGTAATGACAGAGCACCAGTAAAGAGCAGTCTCATTAACACTAATTTCTCAATTGCATATTTTTTTTTTTTTTACATTTTAAAAGTTGTTGGAGTTTGTAATTTGTACAAGTGCATAATTTTCTCTGTAAAGAATAATACAAAGGTGTTACACATCAAGTCATACTACTGAGACTTTTCTATTTATGTCTAGGTCTAATAGTGATGTGTAAATGAAATATTTGCTGATTTTTGAGTTATTCATACTTTCTGTGAGATTTCTAAGATCAACCTCCCTTTCATAAAGGGAGTGGAGGGGAAACTTTCTCTTTCTCTGTGATGTGGAATCTCCTTGTTCTACCAAGAGGCTCCTTGTTCCACCTTTTCCCTGTGTGTTGCTGTCAAAGCATTCCTGTGGGATCTGGGCAGAGTTAGTGTTACAGTGTGGTTTATTCCTTTACTATTGGTTGACAAGCCTTAACTTGGATTTGATGAGAAGTCCAGTACAGTTTGTGGCTGTTCAAATGCAGGTGGTGGTGCAAAGGTGGCTGTGGTGTCAGGTGCCTGCAAGAAAGAAATCCTCTGCTTTGTTGGAGCAGCTGGTAAAACTATGGTATGACCACCTGTGTTGTGGCCTTGACAGGATTCTTAGCTGTATGTTGATTTGAGCCTGATTGCTGGAACTGTGATCAGACTTGTTTCTTTTTTGTATTCTGCCTTTTTGAGAAGAAAGTGCAGTTTGCTGACTGTGTTTGTAGAGGAGGGGAGAAATGTTTCTAATGCTAATTTGTCTGTGTTTCATTATTGTAGACAGAGAGGTAAATGGATAGTTTTGTTTTGCCTGCCTACTTTTTTTCCTTGTTCGTTTTTCTTGTGGGTTTTTGGTTGGTTGTTTTTTGTTTTGCTTATGTTCAAACTTCTAAAGTAGAAGAAAGCTCTTGTCCGTTTTCTCTCCCGTTAAATTTACAACTGTTTCTTCAGTCGTGTCATGTTGATGGCTTATGCTTTCTCTCTGGGTAAATGCCAACTGCTGTTCATTACTGTTACTGGGGAACTGAGGCAAAACTGTATGCTGACTGACAGAAAGACCATAATCCTTCTGGGATGGAATGTGCTTTCTGGGTTTGCTCTTTTCCTCTCTTTCATCCTTTGTGTATTAATGAAGTTCCTTAATTTCAGCTGTTGATGTGTGCCTACCATACATATTTAGTTGCATGCAGTAGGATTTAATACCTCTCATTTTTTAAAGGTAGCAACATTTAAATATGCTAGATGTCCACCATGTTGCTGTACAGCATGGAAGTTGTAATTCAGTTTCAGTGCTGGGCATTCTGACTTTCACAACCAACACATTGGAGAGAAAGGGTGCAGATACTTTTTCCAGTGGGACTTGAACTAGCATTTTGGTAAGAGAGGTGGCCAGCTATGAAACTTGGTTACTGACCGTAAGATTTTTGGCAGTGCTGTTTATTCCATTTATTTTGAAGTTCAACTTTAACCTCAGATGAGATGAGGACAATAAATACTTGTTTTCTGTGACAGATATGGGTGTCTTGTCTACAAACTCTGGTGATTTTTTTAATAGCACAGTAGAAGTCTACTGTGTATGGTTGGTTGGGTGGTTTAAGTTGCTCTTGAGAGCCTGTTTCTTTGAAAAACTGCCTAGAGGAGAATACTGAGGGAAGTCTTACTCAGTTTCAGAAACTGATTGCCTTCTGTAAGGGCGTATGTATGTGCTAGCCTTAAAATTGTTAAAATAGCCGGATCGTGGAAGTTTGACCAGCATACAGTGTGGAATATGTGGGCCTTGAAGTTAGCCTTCAGGTTTTACTAATGTATGTCCATTTGTCTGCCACTGAGAAGGGGGTGTTAGTATCCACTTTAGTATTAAAGAAAGAAGCTGCTGCTAGTTCAATAGATGATTGGTTTATGTGTCTGTGTGGGCATTGGACTTGCATATTGGTAATTTTGGAGTTACTTGCTTGCATCCTGTATGATTGACAGGGACTGGAATAGAGAATTATGCATTAATATGCTTTCAAATGCAGGCATGTGGTTGGAGATAAAAGGTTAGCATTAGTGGCTGCTTTCCTGTACAAAGGTGAAAAATGTGTACATGTTTCACTTTCAGTACTCATTTAGAGTTTATTGTAGTTCTGTAATCTTGATTGTTAAATGAAACTGCATAGTGCTTGGATATTGTTACAAATGTTATGCCTTGTTTATAAGTACCACTTTTTTCCAGTGGCTTAAAAGTCAGATAATTTTAGTTATTAAAGTTTTGTTTTACCCAAAGTTTCAGTTGCTTTGAGATAGTGTTCTGATTACTGTTTGTTCACTTGCAGAGGCAGACTCTGATAACTACATTGCTTATTACAGAAGAGCCACAGTGTACTTAGCCATGGGCAAATCAAAAGCAGCAATTCGTGATTTAAGTAAAGTGGTTGAATTAAAGCAGGACTTCACATCAGTAAGTATTACTGTGATTGAAAGTGTTCAAGCATAAAACCCCCCTGCTTCAAATTTGTTTTTTCAGGTTTTGCTCAACAGAAATATAGTATTACTCATAAGGCTTTTAACAGGATAAAATAATAGCAGGGGTGTATGTGCTTTAATTTGTAGCTATGCTGAGTATAGTCTAGACAGTTATTCTAACAACTAGTAGTAGATTCATTAAGTTCATGTTCCTCATGGGTTTACGCTGAACATTTCTCTTGCTTGTGGTTATTCAATTATTTATTCTGATTTCTTAAATCTGTTATAATCAAGTAACTGGTGTAAGGTAAACATTAACTTGTGCTTTGTGCAACTCTTCAGATGAATTCTTTACATGGGTTTCAGCTGCTCATAAAAACTGTGGCTGCTTTTTCTCCATCAGTTCTGGTGCAGTGATCCTTTACCATCAAAGAGGCTTTTTAAGAATGCCAAATCAAGAAGATGAGGAACGGGTGTTGTGATCTGTTTCAGCTTGTTAGCTGTAGTAAAATTCAACTTTCTTTTTCTTGATAAAGGAAGCTGAAGTTTATGTTCATAATTTGCTGAATTCCAGTTTGTACATAAAAAGAAATGGTTTTATTTCAGGCGAGATTACAGAGAGGACACTTACTGCTCAAGCAAGGAAAATTTGATGAAGCAGAGGATGACTTTAAAAATGTGGTAAGTTGGAAGCCTAAGTTGAATTACATCATTGCTTTTAAGGTTGGATTCTGAGTCTGAGGAGTTCCCCATATTTCATGTGTGACATGACATTGACAATACTTTTTCTCTGTGATCAGAAAGTGCTCAGAGTTTCCATACAAACACAGTTGGATGTTACCCACCTAAAGCTCACTTGGGTTTTTTTTTTTTTTTTTTCTTTTTAATTTTCATGGGTATTTGTACATTTCAGCCTTACATTGCGAAAATAAACTCATCTAGAACAAAATTCCTCAGAGAAAATGTGAAACCCTATTCCTTCTCTGCACAAAATTTCTGTAAGCATGAGAATAAGTAAGATTCATTCTTATTCTTACCCTTCAAGAGTTGCTAGTTGAACAGCTTGCATATTCCTTATGCCAAAACAAATAGAATTTGAAAGTGTAATTGCAAATGCGGGAGAGTATTCAGCTCTGATTAACAGAGGACATAGTTGCTGCTGTAGCAATTACATGATGTCGGTGTTGAATCTGAGTGTGTATGCATCTCTTTGCTGTTACTGTTTCTTGAAGTATAGCTTAATGCTATGTAATGGAAATGCTGCGGTCACTTGTCAGGGAACTTGCCGTTTTCCAAACCAACTGCAAAAATTTAAGATTACTGCCTTTAGTCTTTGGTATTTTTTCTTGTAAATGAGAGGGGAGGAAAGAAGGTGTGAGTCTGTTAGGGATTGAGTAGCTCTTGAAGTGATCTCAAGACTTTCACATCCAGACTCTACTTTTTGCTAACAAAAATGGTAGGGGCAGTACTAGCCATTAGGAAGCTTTGGCTCATGTTGTGATTCACTGGTCAAGGAGCCGAAAAGAATAAGTTGTACCTGGAAACTTCTTTCTGTTACTATTGCAGATACAATGCAAAGAAATACCAGTGGGATCTTAAAAGCTTTTAGGCTAAAATGTAGTTGTGGACTTCGATACCTGAAACTGTGTGTTTTACATGTGAACAGAGTATGTAATTCGATTATGCTCTATAGGTCAGGAGCTGAAGAGCCCACTAGCCTCTCACTTTGTTGCCTGGATATCACCTACTGGAATGCTTTCATTTTGGCAAAGCGTGTAACACATCAGCAGGTTGTGTCCAGATCTGGAGCTAAATTGGAGAAAAACTTGGGTCATCCTGCATTAGTTGTGTGCAGGCTCAAAATCTGCAGTTACTTTAAGTCAGTAGGCATGCAGCAGCCAGGTCATATGTTTGAATCTGCGTAAGATAAGTATTGTGGAAAGACAGGGTGGAAATGCTGTATTAAAAAAAAACCCCAAAACCATACACACACAAACCCAACAAAAAACCCTAAACAAACAACACCACAAAAACCCCAGCAAAACCCAGAACCAACCTTCACCCCATCCATTCTTTTTTGCTGAAAGTCTTGCTTTGAAGAAAAATAATCCACTTTCTTTAGTGTGCAGTCTTGCAGGATGTTACTGAGAGTAGGTGTTCCTGAGAACATCATACGTGTACAGAAATGAATTGTAAGATGTAAAAATGTGGGAGTTTCTGCCTTCAGTGTTGTTTTATTTTCCTGAGGAAATAGTTGTGTAGATGAGATGGGCTTTCTTCTGGTAAAGCCTTCTTTGAAGTAGATTATATGCCCTTGAATGATTATAGATGAGTTCTGTTGTGTGACTTCACACATGAGACTGTTTGGGTCAGGTTCTGATTTCAAGGGAGCAGATGAGAATTTAGAGTATTTTCTGCTTTTGAGTTGGAGAAACCATGTCAGGGTGTGGAAACTAGGGAGAGTAATTTTACTTGGACTACCAAAGACAGACATGTAGGAGTGAGATGGTTTGTAATTCCCTGTGTGATGGTTGCATTAAGAGTCAATATCAGCAGTGTTCCTTTGTGTGCGTACCAGAACTGCAAGGTGACTGATATAGTGATATGTCTGTAAAATGTTTTCTCCAAGCATATTCCAAAGTCTGAATCCCAGTGGAGACTTGGAAAAGCATTTTTTTTCTTCCCATCCCTTCTCTAAAAGTCATGTTCTTGAAAGGGATCTCAGTGTTTCAGGAGATGCAATCATTTTTGAGGCAGAGAAATAGCAAGAAAAGATCAGCCCATCTATGTGGAGGCAGGGGGATGACAAGTAAACTTTCCCAGGTTGTAACAGCAGTGGTTTTCTGTAGAGCTTGAAAGAATCACTGGAACTATTCTTTACATAGAGTAGTACCACTATCCTTTAGTGTATAAACATGAAAAAAAAATCATATCCTTAAATTCTATTTGCATGATTTTGTAGTACATGGGAAAAGTTTCACAAGCACCCTGTACCTCTTTGAAGTTACCTGACTGCTGAGCAGAACAGTTTCTCTGTATTTCTGCCTCCTGTGGCATATTGGTACTGGCTATCTTGTGAGGCAGTGCCAGTGTGAGAGCAGGCAGTGGGAATGCCTGACTGAAAAGGATGGGAGCACTTCTTTCAGGGACAGAGCTGCTTCAAGCCCCAGTCTTCATGCATTGTTTTGAGGTGTCTTTATTTGTTTTGTCTACTTTGTACCTCCCTGTTGGCTGAAATTCATCATGAGGTTTGGGTAGAAGGTGTGGTTCAGACTTATGTCTCAACATAAAGTGATAAAAGAATAGAATGGTTTGGGTTGGAAAGGACCTTAAAGATCATCTAGTTACAACCCCCCTGCTATGGGCAGGGACACCTTCCACTAGACTGTGTTGCTTAAACCCTCATCCAGCATGACCTTGAATGCTGCCAGGGGTGTTAAGCAATATATTTCTAGGTACCTCTCCATTTAGTCAACAGATGCATGAAGCTGATGGAATTCCTTACATGGACCAGGACTTCTTCCATGTAGTGATACAGAATCACAATTTGATAATCTTTAGATGTTTAGCATTTTTCTTTGCAACTCAGTTACCTGTTTTGAAGTCTAGGACCTAGAGGGTAACAAAGCTTATAACAAGTGTCAACGTAGGGGTCTAATTCTTGTGTTCAGAGTCTTCAGGATGTAACAAGGATTAAGAAGTCCTTAGCACACTTCGGAAAGTTATTGCTCACAGCATATGAATAGTATTTATTTCACTGCTCAAACTTCGGGTGGATGTTCATATGCTTTAATACCAAGTTCCTTCTGTTTTGGTTAGTAGTTTCTGAATAATAGAAGTCAACAGGACAGATCTGTGGGCACATCAGCGCTCATATCTGTAGCCTCAATCCACAAAAGCTCTGGAATATTTATCTGTAAGCATGTGATTTTTAGTGAAATTAAAAGAAATATTGATATGTTTTGGTTGACGAAAGGCCTTCTGAAAATATGACAAAAGCAATGCAAGTCCTGACAGCCCTTTGTATATGCCTTATAATGTCTGTGACCCTGCTTGTGTGCTAGAGAAAATGCTAAGTATTTAAATTGCTGAATTCAGTGTAAGGCACGAAAATAGAAAAGAAATTCCACCTAGTCTGTTGGAAAGTGTGGAAAGGACCAAGCTATCATATTTAAGTCTTCCTGGTTTTGAGAGTAACTATAATGCTTACAGTTGCAGTGTGTTGCAATAAATACTCTAAATTTAGGTGCCCTAAATATGCACTTCTGTCTCCTTTGGAAGCATAATCATTTAAAAGCTGGAAACTGAAGGTACTACTTCCAGCTCCACTAGATGTCAGCCAAGGCCAAGTGGCTGAGCACTGTACATCTGCAAATTGTCTTGTAGAGAAGTCCTCAGCTGTTGCGAAGTACACTGGATAATAGTTTTCTGTGATTGGTTGCTATATGTAATAGTATTATCTGGGATGTAGGTGGAGGAGACCGTCTTAAGTTACAGTGGCATAACTTCATTTGACTAAGTTACTAGGGAATCTTGGGTTGGGTGTTTGAAGCTCTAGTAACCAGATCGAAGTAACATTAGACTTCCAAATACATTCCTCTGTGGTCCTGTGATCATCTGTAGCTTTCTAGGTAAAGACTGCAAGGTATTTCCTTGCTTTTTTTCCATCTGCTTAACATCATAATAGTGTTAGCTAATATATTGCTCTGCCAATGCGGAGTTTTCCTTTGTGCACTGTTGTTGAGCACGTGGATGTCTTAATTTTAGATAACACAAACAGTGGAGGTTCCTTCAGTTCCCCTGGATGTTTTTCACAAGCCAAAGCAATTTTCATTGCTTGTGTATTTACATTTTTAAGAAGGAAGACAATAAAACAGCTTTAGAATGTGTAGATGTATGCCTACATGAGTGGCACTGGACCACTCTAAGCAAGGTATAGAAACAGTACATCTGTAACATTTTTTTTTAACAATTTCATTTTAACAACAGTATTTAGGAGGGTTTTTTTCAAGCTGATATTGTCTGTTTATAATATATACTAAGATACTCAAATGCTATGGGTGAATTGTTTGTATATTTTTAATCTGTATCCTGAGTATGGATTTAGAGTTGTTGGTGTTTTTTCTCTAAGGTGGTTGTAACTGTTCTTCCTTAGAATTCCTGTGCCAAGTGCCCAACTTCTTCCTGTATCATCAATGAGCCATTGCAAAGAAAGATGTAGTACTATGTAGATGGAAAGAAGGACAGATTGTTAAACCACTGAATTAGCTTAGGCATGTCTTTTAACCCTTTGCTATATTTCTGAGAAAAGATCCTGAAGCAAAGAGTTCGTACTAAATTTGATAGCAGGAGGTACTTGCTCTGTTTATAGAATCACAGAGTGGTTTGGGTTGGAGGGGACCTTAAAGATCATCCAGTTCCAATCCCTCCGCCATGGACAGGGTCACCTTCCACTAGATCAGGTTGCTCAAATCCCCATCCAGCCTGGCCTTGAACACTGCCAGGGATGGGGCAGCCACAGCTTCTCTGGTCAACCTGAGCACCTTCCAGCACACAAAACACAAATGGTGCTATGTAGTTTAACATTGGTCTCACTTCAGTGTTTTGTCACTGCTGATAAAGTTTGGATGCCCTGCTACTAACAAACTTTTCTGAAGTAGTGGTGCATTGTATTTTTTTATGTAGCTTTGTGTGTGGTTGGTGTAACTTTTGTGTATAGTTAGGAAGGTCACATTGATAGAGTTGTGAAATGCAGTGAAATATGGCAGGTTGGGGGGGTGTGATGTTGTCTATTGAAAACCAGCATGGATTGTTTACCTTGTTAAAATGCTTTTCCCATCGGAAAACTTTTGACTACTTGGTGTTTGACTGTAAATGCAACACAGCCATCCCAAGGCTGCCTAGTTAAAGTAAAAATGATTGAAACACTTCCAATATGCCAAGAAGATGCTGTGTTTCACGAAGTGAACTACTAATACCTGTTTTCCACTGTCCTGGGTGCAGTAAGCTAGCTAATGTTGTGAAGTTTTGTGCCTTGAGATGAAGTTGTAGAAGAAGCTAGCTTCCTCACTGAGAGTAAGGGGGAAGAAGGTAGATACATGTTTGAATGCTGTAAAGCTCAACTTAGTTGAGAGAGGAGGATAATTTTGTTCCCCTTTAATCTTGCTTACCTGGGGGGAGGGGAAAATGGGGGGAAGAAGGGGAGTAGGGTTTTGCTTAACGTAGGGTGGGTTTCTTCCCTGTATTGAGACTAGGCTGTAAAGCAGCACCCATAGTAGTAAGTCTGTGCTAGAGAATTATTTATAGTAACAAAGCCATTCCTGCATACTGGTTTTTTATTTTCTGTACAGGAATTGAGCGCAGGTTTGGGGTGGAGGGTGTCAGTAGCAAATGAATGCTGCTGTTAACAGATGGCTAGCTCTACTGCAATTTAAACTGCAGCTAATTTACCATTCTATTCCAAATGTAGTAAACATCAGACAGTGAAGGATGTACTAAGAATACATTCACCAATAGCAGTGTGCTTGTGCAGCAGAACTGAGCACAACATATCTTCTGACTTTGTGCCTTGAGGCCACTAATGAAGCATGTAGAGGAGTGTTAGGTTTGCCTTGGACCTGTATTAAATTCAGCTGAAGGGTGTTTTGTAATACTTTGCTCCTTTCTTGCTCCTTTAATACCATGTTTCTTTCTAGCACACTTAGTGTGAGCAGTTGTTCTGAGTTGTCCCCCCCAAGCTTCCTGCTTCAGAGGAAAAGCAGAAATAATGAATCATGTTTCAGTTATTTGAAATGATGACAGTCCTCTGATCACAGGGCAAAAACACGGGGGGAAGAGGGGGAGGGAAGAAAGTAAACCAAAATGAGAGTATTAAGTAGCTACATCATGTTTTCAGCCTTTTCCTAGGAGCTGAATGTAAAACTTTATTTAATATTACTGATTAAACCATCATACCAATGCACTAATTACCTAATAAGAGCTTCTGAGTGTATGTGTTCATCTTACTGTAGCACACAAACACTTGATGGCTTTAGTTTGAATGATAGCTAGGGATATTTCTTTACCAGGATGGTTTGTACTGGCCAGAATTACCTAGGATGTTTCACTAAAATGGTCATTATTGCTGTTGGGCTTGTCTATGGTTGCAGCATTGCTTTTCATATTCCACTGACGTTTTTCTTCAGATAACTAACAAGAAACATACGGTGTGTCTTAGTGCAGTGTTCCTGTGAGATAAGCTTAAATGGAAATACAAAGCTTGTCCATAGCAAAAGCTCTTTATTTTTAAGAGCAGAAAATGCTGAGAAATACAGAGAAATTAAGCACATCAGCTGTAACTAAAGAGTTCAGAACTTCAGAGAGCTTTGTAGTCTTGGAACTTTAAAATTACAGGGGCAGAAATTTGCCTCTGCTACAAGCTCCAGAGCTGGGGGAGAAGCAGGATGCACAACATCCAGGGGTTTATAGGCAGCTTCTGCTGTAACTGGAAGAAAAGCTTTGTGAGACTTATGTTGGGAATTAGCCTACAAAGGAGAAAACTCTTTGATCACATTCCTTTCCTTGTGCTGCAAGATGGTGTAGGGGATAAAGGAGAATTGTCAGGTCTAAGTACACCTTGATTTTTGCCAGAGTAAAATAAAACAGCTGGGTAAGGTTCAAAAAGACCTAAAATGAATCTAAGGTAGAGGTGGGACTTGTGCATGCTTTTGATGTGGTGTTTAGGCTTTTTGCTTTCATATCCTTCAGTGTTAGAACCAAGGGGAATTTTGTTAAAGTGTTCTGAAGGCTGATTTTGAATTACATTACATGTGGATTACACTGAGAATTGCATTACATTGAAGCACAAAATCTGAGTGTTTGAAGAACTTACTGATGAGAAAAAGGGAAGAGGCCACTTTGAGATAAAGAAGGAAAGAAAAAGTCAGGAGTGACTTTGAGGACCCAGTAACTTCAGTTAACATTTTGTGTTAAAAAAAAAAGAAACAAAACGTGGTGCAAATTTTTTTTAGAGCAAACAAAATAATAATAAAAATTCAAGTCCTGGTGGTCTGTCCCTTTTAAAACTTTGGAAGTCATTGTGATTGTCAGCAAGTGTTGAGCCAGTGCCTTATCCAGGCTAATCTTGCAAATGAATTCCTGGCCCATATCTGTCTTTACAGAATTACAGTCGTTAGGGTTGGAAGGGACCCCTGGAGTTCATATAGATGAACTCGCCTGCCAAGGCAGGTCCACCTAGAGCATGTCACACAGGAACACATTCAGGCAGGTTTTGAATGCCTCTGGAGAGGAAGATTCCACAATCCTCCTGGGCAGCCTGCTCAGTGCTCTGCCACCTTCATAGTGAAGAAGTTCTTCCTCATGTTGAGGTGAAACTTGAGGTGTTTTAGTTTATGGCCACTGCTCCTTGTCCTGTTGTCAGGCACCACTGAAGAGTCTGATACTATCTTCCTGGCATCCACCTTTGAGATACTTATGTGCATTAATGAGATCCCATCTCGGTCTTCTCTAGACTACCAGGCCCAGTTTGTGCAGTCTCTCCTTGTAAGACAGATCCTCTAGACCCCGATCATCCTTGTGGCCCTGGGTCTTCCTGGGTGGAAGCAGAGGTGCCTGTGAGGCTTTTGGATTTTTAAGTTTTTTTCTGAAAATAGCAAATGCAATATAACACCTTCTACTTGCTCAGAGAGGGGGGCTTGAGAAATGGGAGTCTCTGTAGAAGAAAACTTTAGGCTCGTTTGCAATTACATATGAAGCAAAAGGCACAGATTCCCAGCTGATCCCAGTGTTCAGCCTTTCCCCCATGTGTGGCATCTTAACTTGCTGCTGTAGCCACTTTTTGTGGGGGGAAATAGAAGAAACAGCTTTACAGTAATGCTGTCTGTGACATGTTACACTGATTTCTGTCATGAATTTTTAAATACATATTGTACTTAATGTCAGGTATGTGATTCTACTATGTGGATATTTCTGCTGATGCTGAGGAATGAAGTGTATGATAACTGTAGAGAGATGAATTAACTAGACTACAATTGAGAGATCCATGAGACATCCTGTGGTGATGGGGGGACTAACTTATGTATGATGTGTCCAATGGTAAGCAGTCAGGCACTGTGGCAGGAGGAATTGGATTTGTCTCACCTGCTGCAACTTGTATTGAAGCTAAAAATGCTTGTCTTTTTCTGAAGTTTGGAGTTGGAAACATTTCCAGTGCAATTTTAAAACTGATTTGGCTTTATTGGCAGCTTTAGTCAGTTCTCCACGATATGATTATTTATGGGACAAAAAGAGATCCTTGAAGAAGCATTTCAGTCTCTCTCCTTAATGCTTGCAGCTTAAATCCAATCCTAGCAATAATGAGGAAAAAGAAGCCCAGACTCAGCTGACAAAATCTGATGAGCTACAGCGCCTGCATTCACAAGCATTATCTGCCTACCAGCAAGAGGATTATGAAGCCGCTATTTCTCTTCTTGATGAAATCTTGGCAGTAAGTGTGAAGTATAATGGTACTGTGAAGGGGAAGTATGAGCTCCTGTCTGACATCTGTGTATTTTTGTTTAATAACTTTTTCACTGATAGAAAACATTTGGTGTAACTGGCCCAGTTTTGCTGAGCACTGTGAGTCCATAATGAGAGAGTAGAGAATGCTGAGCACTACTTGCAAAAAGTCAAAATAAGAGTTTTTAGTTTGGGTTAAAGAGAGAACTTCAGCCAGTCTTATGTTGCAGATAACTTCCTTGATCGTACTTTGCTATTGTTTCACAGTTTGGTGTTCTTGGAGAAGATGGGGAATAAATTGTTCTCAAACCAATGAAGTTTTGCCAAATATAGAAGGTGTAGATTTGTCATCTAGATTTTTCACTGCCTATATGCAGGCAGGTTTTGTCTTGAGTGAATGAAGTAACAAGATTAAACCCACGAAGTTAGAAATGTAAACATCTCTCTGGTTTACAGCTTGTTCCGTAGATACCTGTGTGTATCGAATCTTAATCAGTATAGGTAGGCTGATCATATAAGTGTAAATAACTCATCATGGGCATTTTGTGTGTCATATAGAAATATATATTAGAAGACTGTTAACTGCTTCAACTCTTCAAGTGCAAATTAACACAGATTTGGAATTGACAACATTCTGGCTTTTGCTGAAGAACCTGCCAAAGGGTGGGAGTTTGTTTATGGAGAGGGAATGTGGAGAAGCATAAAAGCCTTGTTCTCTAAAAGCATGGCTTACAAATGATAAGACCCAGAATAAATTCTCACTAGAACGAATTATGATTAGCATTTCCTTTTCTTTGTATATTGTGACATTATTACTTCTGTATATATATCTTTAAAATATGGATACCAAGATCAGATCTTGTGTGGCTGAATCTTGCCCTCAGGTCTCTTTCTAGAGGACATCTGACAGCTTGATCCTTGCTGTTCATTACCCTGAGTCTTTTGGGAAGATATAATAAGTTATGATTCTGATATCCTTCACTGGAGGCTCAACAGACTGTCCCAGTTTAAGCAGTGCCAACAGATTAAATTCATCTCTCTGCATGAGCTTATTGAATCACTTACAAATTTTTCAGGCCTTTGTTTTCTATGTGGACAGGTGCATCACAGCATCCACCAGGAAGCAGAGATGCTAATTTCATGTGCTCTGCATGCAGCTTGAACCTTATGCTATTGCAGGTGGCAAAGTGAAATTAAATGGGGCTTTTCTTTTGCTGGGGAGGAAAAAAAGTGAAGTGTTATAGACCAAAAACAAGCTTTAATTTTGATTTCTCAAGGTTTGTGTTTGGGACGCAGAGCTACGGGAACTTCGAGCTGAGTGTTATATAAAGGAAGGAGAACCAAGCAAAGCCATTAGTGACTTGAAAGCTGCTGCCAAATTAAAGAATGATAACACAGAAGCCTTCTATAAGATCAGCAGAATATATTATCAGTTGGGAGACCATGAATTATCACTCAGGTAATTTTCCTGTTTGCTGTAACCATTATAATTGAGACGCAATGTGGTGATATAGGTCATGATAAACCATGAAATATCTATGTTGTCTGGTTTTTGGATGGAGTAGCATCTCTGGCTTAGATCTGATAAAGGAAGCTCTTTTCCAGAAGCTAAGAATTGGCAGTGAAGACACCATGCTTATTCTTGGCAGACCAGCCATCAGTGGTTCCTAGCATCTTGCTTACCAAAGTGGAAGCCATAGTGCAAGTCTGTCAGAGTTGCTTACGTTACTGCTTTATTGCTTTTCTCCATCTCTAAACTTGCTTTGGTGGAGCTTTTTTTTTTTTTTAACCTTCAAACTTCGTCCAACTTAAGTTTACAGTGCAAACAAAAGATGTATGCATTAAGTCTTGGTGCTAGGCTAGCTTTTCATTTTGAAGAGTGGAAGCAAAAGGTTACAAGCTTATAAATAAAGTCCAGAAGCATCCAAGTGTAAGAAGCTGGGGATCCAGAGCTGTCAATGTTGCATTCTTGAAGGCAGTGTCCAGTATTGGAATATTTTTTGACAACACCCTACCCTTTTATTCATTTTTGCTTAAGTTTAAGGTATTATTCCCATCCATTCCTAGTCAGTCCTGCAGATTACTGCCCTTGCCCAGTGTAGACTCTTAACTTCGTACTCTATGCCTAGCCGGACAAATAATTTAATCCTTTTTGCACGAGTTGTTTCTGTGCAGCTCATCACCTCAGATGCTCTGCCTGCCTTTCCAAACTCCTTCCAATATGGTTTCTACCACAGAATCTCTTTAGTAAGACTTCTTCTCTCACCCACCCCCTGAAATTCAGACATGAGCACACTCTGTTAATAACTTAATCAAAAAGTTTTTACGAGTACAATTGAGAGAGCTGCTGAAGAATAGAATAGTATCAGTATAAAGGAATAAGCCTCTTTATTCTTCTCTGACACTTTTCTATTTCTTGCATCATAAGATATAGTATGAGAGTTGTATAGCTCTTGGACTTGCTGGCTCATGAATTGTGTCCTTCTCTTAGTTTCTCCCGTTTATCTTTACAGGCTTAATGATTTTCAAATAGGTGGTTTTGTGTGTGCTTAGGAAGAAAATGAGATTTTATGATCTTCTTCTAAAAATAACACCTTGGTTGTTCTATGATGACTCTATATGGTACAAACCTCATGTTCTTTCATATGATTGCATTCTGGAGGGGTTTAAGACTTTGGCCTATTTTAAGAAGTATCTGCCCTAATCAGAGTCTGATTAAACAGTCTTTGCAGTGAAAAGTCAGGCTCAGGTTTGGCTGAGATGCCATCAAAAGCATGGGTCTTAGTTGAGCTTCATCTGTTTCGGGCAGTATAAAATATATTTCTACATGGGTATTGTAATATAGCAGAGTTAAATATACAAGAAAATCACAGTCAATTGCATCTGATACCTGATGAATGTAATTTCATTCCCAGTGTATATTTTTCTTCTGCTGTTTAGTCAGTTATTAATGTAACACTTGTCAGTCTCTGCCTATTTGGCAGTACAAAATAATTGAATCCAAAACCAGACAAATATTCCTGTATGTTCTGGAAGTCTTTGTTCCACTTTAAATTCATTTTTTTTTTCAACAGAGAGATTGTGTAAAAGTCATCAACTGTTTTTCTGGACAGCTTATAGATGTTACATTGCACCTCCAGATGAAATGTCATAATGTGTGGTGATGTCTTCTGTTTCGGTTTCTGTTTTTATTTTCCATTCCTACTTCCTTGGAAACAGTGAAGTCCGGGAGTGTCTGAAACTGGACCAAGATCACAAGCAGTGCTTCTCTCTGTATAAACAAGTAAAGAAACTCAATAAGCAGATTGAGTCAGCAGAGGAATTCATCCGAGAAGGCAGGTAAGTGTTCACAGCTATATTAAAAACAAAGAGGAAAACCAGCCACTGCTGAGGTGCCAACTTACTATTGATTGAGGAGTTAAGTGATGCTTTCTGCAGCTGGCAGTTAAAGTGGATAACTGAGCACAGCGCTCAAGTTGCAATCAAGATAAATACTGACTCACATAGTGACAGTTCTATTCTGATTCCTTCTGATGCCACTGTCTTTGCATGGTTAGCTTCTTTATAAAGAAGGCAGTAAGACTGAGATAGGGATGATACCTGTCAGCTCTCATATATTGTTTGTTGGCACTGATGATGCCACACCTGAGTGCTGCGCTTTCCAGTACAAGAGAGATGAAACTACAGAGAGAGGAAGTCCAGCCAAGTGCCACTAAGATGATGGAGGGACTGGAGCATCTCTGTCCCTGTGAGGAAAGGCTGAAATAGCTTTGACTGTTCCACCTGAGCCTTCTCTTCTACAGGGTGGTCTCATCAATGTATATAAACACCTGAAAGGAGGATGCTGAGAGGGTGCAGCAAACCTTTCAGTGGTGCTCAGTGATGGGACTGGGGCAGTGGGTGCAAGGGGAAACAGGAAATCTCACTTGAACATAAAGAAGTGCTCCCCAGTACCCCCTTGTTTTCACTGGTGCTGGTTACCTAGAGAGGTTGTGGAGTCTTCCTGCTTTGGAGATATTCAGAATCTGGGTACGGATATCAGGTCTGGATATGGCAGCCTGCTTTAGGTGGCCCTGTTTCAGCAGGGGAGTTGGATCAGATGACCTCCAGAAGTCCCTTCCAACTTCAACTATTCTGTGATTAAAAGCCCACGTTTTTAGATTAAACCCACCTAGTAATTCTGCAGTCCCTTGACAGCAAAAATGGATCTGACTAATGGGTGTCTTTAATGCACCCTATTAAATGGTAGACAATTCCCCTGTATTCTTCTGTTTCTTACTTTATTTCAGTTTTGTGTGTTACAAAGCACACAATATCCAACTGTAATCTAAGGACCCCTAATAAGTGATTAAACATTGTCAGGGTGGCTTTTCAAAATGAAGTATATCAGGAATGTGAATCAGCACTACTGAAGACAGTTTTATTGAGTTAGCAATCTGTTTGGGCTCTTTGCACTTCAGTCTTCTAATTTAAGCAAGTATCAGCACATTTTTGGGGAGTGTTCCAAGAGCTTGAATTTCTCCTAGCTTGTAGCAACCCATGGGTTCAGTCACGTGCTTGCATCTTTAGGTGAACGTTCTAACCAATTTCTTACTCAAACCATGGAACTTGAGCATTTTTGAAACCTTCACAGCAAAAATACCTTTTACTGTGGGACTTGTGAGAAGGAGGAAGGGAGAAAACAACCGTCTGATTCAAGCTGCCATCAAGGGCTTGTCTTTTTGTACCAAGAAATGCAAATAATACACACAGCAAGACTCCAGTTTTAGTCCATCTTGTGTATCAGAGAGGGAAATGCTTTTCTCCAAGTACAGAGTGGTGTGTTGGACAGGAGGCAAGTCTAGAGACTGTTGTCTGTGCACGGTAAGGGATGGTAGTTTTTACCTTCTGCAAAACTGTGCCAGGCATAGTCCCTGCTCTTCTGTTTCGTAGCACAGAAAAGGGAATGGGGATGTAATTGAAGTGGCTGAAAGGTTTCTCATACTGTTGTCTCACACCACACCTTTAAAACTACTAAAGTTAAGATACATTGCTATAAGGATGTAAAAGTGTGTGGATTTTTAAACTTGTAAATACATCACACCATGAAATTGTTACTGCATATCATGATATTATGCTTATTGTGATTTAAACAGGTATCAAGATGCTATCAGTAAGTATGAGTCTGTAATGAAAACTGAGCCAGATGTCCCAATTTATGCTACTCGTGCCAAAGAAAGGATCTGCCACTGCTTGTCAAAGGTAATACTGGTTATATCTGTCTGTAAGCTTCTTTAAAGCAAACACCACCACAAAAAAAAAACAAGCCACAACACTACATGACTTGTGTTGTACTTTCTCCTCCCTAGAACCAGCAGGCTGCAGAAGCCATAAAAGTTTGTACAGAAGTTCTGCAATTGGAGTCAACCAATGTGAATGCCCTGAAAGACAGAGCAGAAGCTTATCTGCTGGAAGACCTTTATGAAGAAGGTACAGTTGTATGCAATTTGCACATACTTTTTTGTGTGCATTTAAAATGCAGTCAGTGTTTCAACTGTTTTTTAACATGTGCTTTGATTCTGTACTATGTTATCCCTAATCAGCACTGGTAGTTGCAGATTTCACAAAAATACCTGCTGGTAATTTTGCCTTGATGAGTATAAGTTGAAGGTACTTGCTCTATCTACAGCACAGTTGTCTTTACAACAGTGGGCTATGCTCAGGATGTTTTATGAGACTGCAGCTTACTCAGCTTACTTAAACACATTTTATATAATCAGCAGTGTCAGGTAACTGTTTAGAAGTAAGAGGTAATTATAGTTAGGGTGATATAAATCCATTTTAGGAACTCCATTTTAATGTCTTCATGTGGCAGCATGAAACAACACCGTTCCACCCCGTAGCATGTGTTGAGGGCAGATGAAAATGATAGCCGTTGCTTCACCTTGATGGGTCTCTAGTGCTGTTAAGAGCAGTAAACTGATGCCACTCCTTAGGCTGAGTTTTCCATGCAGGCTTTCCATAAAAAGCATATTGTTACATGGTCTCATCTACAGCCTCAGGAAGTAGGGACTGAGGAGTAAGTGCCTCACATACACCATTATGTTGTTACCTAGTTTCTTTGAGTGCTATTTAAAAAAACCTTCAAAATCTAATTTAGTGAATCTCATTTCCACAAGAAACAAGGCTTAAGAAGGAAATTTGGACAGTCTGGCTGTTCAGCCCTTGAGCTCAGTCATGCAGCAGTTGCTGAAGCATTGGGCTGTTTCAGTCAAATGTGATGGAGAGGACTTGTAGGCTTTAGATCTACAGAAAACTAGTTCCATGATTTTTAGTACTTACAGAGCAATTTTTCTGTTCTGTATTCTGGTACTGGATCTTTTGCTTTAGAACTGAAAAAAAATCTTTCTGATTTAAACATTCATGAGGCAGCTGTTCTCATTTATAGCACACAGATGGGTTTTTTTGCCTTTTTGAGAAATTAAGGAGAGAGGATAATGTTCACCTCCTGAAGCTTGCTTCAAATACGAGATACCCATTTTGTTCTCATATTAGGCCTACTTGCTCAAATCAAAACACAGTATTAAAAGGACTGGTGTGGTTTCAGATAGTCCTTTCATCAGGCCTGTAGACTTTGTACCTCTGAAGTGACTTAGTCCCCCTTTGCTGAGACTGGCAAGCCTTTTTCCCTGTTAAAAGAAAAAGGGTGAAAGCGTAATTCAGAGAACTGATGGCCTTTGTACAAAGGGGGTTGCTTAAAAACCCTCAACAAACCCAAAGCATGAGGAAAAATATCTTCTTTCTGTTTTTCTTAGGCTGATGGTTTTCCCTCTGTTGATTAGAACTGCAGTGTCAGCCTTAAAGTGAGATTCAGGAAGATTTCACAGTGACGAGGCCTCCTTTAGGCATTTCCCCATCTTTTTCTGTACTTCAGAACAGTGGAAGTATACTGAGTGCTGGGAAAAGTGCATGTACAAATGAATAAAAAACCCCTCAAAACCCAAACACCTCTCTAAAAAGAGTTTAAGGTACAGAATACAAATCTACAAGATAAGCTTGTGCAGAGGTTTTTGATGTAAAAGGAAGAAGTATCAGCAAAAGGAGAACCCAAAGGAAATTTAAGGTTGTTTTCTCTAAGATGTCTGAATCTTCAGCCTAGAGGAGGGTGCAGATGGGCAGACCAAACAGGCCCTGCTATGAGTCCTCTTTGATGTACCTTTTGCTTCTTACTAATGGACAGAATTGATCTGTTTTTCTTGAAATTGATGAATCTCAATTTGGATCTTTCTAACATTATCATCAGTTAAATCCTCATCTGTTTCTCGTTCATCTAGGATGAGAGAATCTCTCTACTCTTGGAAAGTAGAAGGGGGGAAAAAAGCTTTGTAATGAGGTCCTGCACAAATGCAGCTTGCTTTCTGATGGAGCAAATGCCTGCCTATTATGGGATGTAAGGAAACATGGAGGGGACACACCTAGGATTTGGGAGAACTTATTTCCTTGACTGGAGCCTGCTGGTTTGGCCTGGCCTGGTTCTAAGTGGACAGCCACTCTAGAGCGGAACCATGCTCATCCGAATCCCTGTGGTTTAGCATATAGTCTGCCTTTCTCCTGCCCCTGACAGTAGTGAGATGGTTGTAGTTACACTCTGCCTTCCAGCAGAGCCTCCATAAACACTATTATAGCCCATTAATGTTAGTCTGCCTAAAGGTGCCTCCATTTATCCTTAAGTTTTAACTGCTGTAAAAATGATGGCTGATTTCTCTCTGCTGTAGAGAACAGTAGAGCAATTAAAAATGTAGCCTTATATTTAAAGGGGAAACTGATTCTCATTCTCCTCTCAAGAAAACTTCAAGCTAGAGGCACCCATTTTTCTGTTTTAAAGCCAGAAAATTTTGAATTACGTGTAATTCAGAACTTTGAAGGCTATTATTGTTAAGTCTTCAAGATGCATTTCAGTATGTATTGCTGAGTTCTGATTCCTGTCAAATGGGTTTAATTACTTTATAATCACATGGGATCCAGGGCTTGTCTACAGAGACAGATGTGTAATGACTCAGTTTCTGGCTTACCTCATAAGTACAGGAGTCTGTCTGAAGTATACAGCATGAGTTTTGTAAAAGAATTAAAACCCCTACCTTTTTCTTTTCCCTCTCCTCCCTACCCTATTGCTGTAGAGGAAAGAGTCCCTGTTTCAGTAAGACCATAACTGGTTCAGTTATTCCTCTAACAGTTGACGTGGACATAGGTTGTCAGCAGTTACTGGTGTTTGACAGTACATGAACTCTGCATGTGGAATAATGGGAATCTTGGTCACTCTGTTTTAGAGGTGGTAGGCAAGATAGGAAAGACAGCTAAGCTATGTAGAGATAACGATGTGCTTACTGTTTGAGAGGTTGTGCAAACTCTTGTAGTTAGATTTGACTAAAGTATTCATGCTGAAGCTGGCACTGGTAACTGGTTGCCTTTTGTGTCATGGGATACATGGGGCAGGATGAAAGGAAGAACAAATGCTCACTGAAATAGCAGGTCAGTGATTCTAGTAGGGTATGTGAGGGACTAATACATTTAGAAATAGGGACTGAGTGGAACTAATTTAATATCTCATTTGACATGAAATAGGAATATTTCTCATGTTTTCATAGCAAACTGCTGGTGGTCAGGAAGCTGTTATCCTGCTTCCACCTGCTTCCAGTCCTCACCCCTCAGGTGGGGAGAGCGATTAACTCTCTGAAAGAAGGAAATTCCTACACTGGAGAGTACCATCAAAACTGAAGCATCTTCCAACTGGGAGAATGCAAAATGTACTTGCCATCAGGTGTGCTGGGCACATTCCATTTGCAGTGTGCAGTACGGAAAACCATGCCTTCCTGTGTGCTTAATGCTTGCAGCCTTTAAATCAGGAGTCAGTCTTGTTACTGTCATTGCAAATCCTTGACCCTGAGCAGCTTGGTTTCCAGCAGCGGTGTGTGCTGTAGGTGATGTGGTACTCAGTGATGTTGAGCAATCTGATCTGCATTTGGCAGACATTGTGGTGGGACCTCCCATTATTACATGAAGCAGATTAAGTATTCTGGTGCTTAAAATCATTGGAGTGGTAAAGCAGCATGACGAAATCCCTGCATTTTCATTCTTTGTATCAGTTTTGACAGCATATGTTGGGCACACGCATTAGTGTACACTCCTGTTTGTTGGGGCTTTTTTTAATGACTGGACAAATAATTACAAATACCAGCAGAAGCCAAAATGCTTTTTTGAAGCAGCAGATGACAGTGTCCAGTGATGTGAAAATGAATAAAAATTGTTTTGCTTGTAATAGCACATGGAAGCTATTGGGGCACTGGAAATATTCTTGGATTATTGTGTTGTGGTTTTGTGGTGTGTTTTTTCAGTACCCAAGCGTGCAGTGGTATCAGATGTCTGGGTAATACGAATTCATTAGCACTTCCTGCTGCCTTGCTCAGAAACAGTGAAAAACAAATGTAACACCTGCTGAGAAATAGCATCTGCTTGGAAATAATCTGTTGCAAGTATTTTGTCTAACTGGAGAAACCGAGGAAACTTGGATCTGCAAATGAGATTTTGACGATCGGAACAGTGAAAGAAGAGCAGCTTCATTAAAGATTTAAAAACAGTTGCTTCCCTTGATAAGTCTTGATATCAAAGAATTGGTAAACTTGATGTCTTCAGCATTCAGTTGCCGCTTACAATAGTAATATAGTTTACTTAAAGTGTTGACCTGAAATGTCTTAATAATTCATGAATACATTACAGTACCTCCTCCTTTCATTCCTGAGAAATGCCACTTCTTGAAATAAAAGATAATGCCTTTGGGGAAAACCCCAGCCTTAAAACATGTTACGCAGAAGCATAAAAGGCAAATATTTGTCTTGCACTAACAGTATGAACCTTCTCGTAATCTGAAATCCATCTTTATTGCCATTAGAGAGGAAGAGGCTTTTTATCCTCGATTGAGGTGAACAGGGAGAAGGAATATTAGTTTAATATTATTTGTCACGCATCTTCGCTTGAGCAGCAGTGTGGGAGTAACACCCTGCAGTGGGCTCTTCAGATACCAGCTCCTGAAATTTCCTTCTTGACTTCTTTTTCATCCCTGTCCTAGATGCTCGTTACATTCATTCGTGTGACTGTTGTAGCTTCTAGAGAGTGGTCTGACCCACGACTAGTAACATCTCTTCTTTCTTTCCAAAAAGTGTGGTGAACCCAGAGAAAGAAAAATGCCTAATTTATATGTGAAAAATTCATCTCCTCTACTCAAAGGTTTTGGGGAAACTTCCCACCCCAGAACAGGGAAAGTTGAAATAAAAGCTCTGCTGTTTACATATGGAAATAACACACCTTCGGTTTTGGTTAGTGGTTGAGTTCTTTAAATTGAAGTGTATGAAAGAGTTGTGTAATCTTTCTTTTACTTACTTTTTTTACTAAAGCTATTAAAGACTATGAGACTGCTCAAGCCAATAGTGAAAACGACCAGCAGATTCGGGAAGGGCTGGAACGTGCCCAGAAGATGCTGAAGCAATCACAGAAGAGGGATTACTATAAAATCTTAGGAGTAAAAAGGTGAGATATTAATATCTGAGATGATAATATGAACGTTAGTTATTAAACCAGTACATCTAGGGCTGATCATTTGAATTTGCTCTGCTGAGTGTTCTGTATGTTGCTACATTCATTTTCCTCCTGTAGCAGTTTAGCAGTGTTCAGCTTTTAAGTAGCATTTGTTTGTAGTTCCTTTTGGATAGAATAAAGAAACAACATTGGGAAGAAAGGAAATAGATCCCTTGGCAAGAAACTCTTAGTATAGATGAAGGGTCAGGTGAATGAACTTTGGATGAAATTAAGACTGGAGAGAATTACTGAAAGCAACAAAAAATGAAGCTGTGGCAGGTAGTGTAACAGATGGGAAGGGTTTGAAAGGAGTAACTGAAAGGTATCTAGAATACTTCTGCCATTAACCTTGAGAAACCAGCTTCTCTGACGAGAACTGGACAAATGTCTTAGTTCTGAACTACTATTGCTCATCTTTCCAATTGTGAACTAATTTGATTTCTACTCCGTATTTTTTGTTACCAATTGTAAGTTCTTCAGACTGGGAACTGTATTCTGCAGGGTAGCTGGCAGTAGCATCTCTGCAAGGGAAGTAAATGGGTGGTGAAGGAAAGAGTGAGTAATCTTTGTTTGAAGTTGCAGCCTGATTCTTCTGGTTTTTGTGTAAAGAATCTTCGGTGCCACTCCAGAAGGCTGACTAGCACCTCATCATTTTCCTGATGCCCTTAGTTACTGTCTCAGTGTTTAAAATAAACCTGTACATTCACTAATGTGCATATGAACAAGTAGAGAATTTAAAGTTATGATTTTATCCATGCAGGAATGCTCGAAAGCAGGAAATCATAAAAGCTTACAGAAAGCTGGCATCCCAGTGGCACCCTGATAATTTCCAGAGCGAGGAAGAAAAGAAGAAAGCAGAGAAAAAATTCATTGATATAGCAGCTGCTAAAGAAGTCCTCACTGACCCAGGTAATGGTTGTTCTTATGACTTCTTTTTTTTAATTACATTTTTACACTAATGTAAAATTCAGCAAGTGTAAGTCGTAAGCATTGCAGCTTCCCCTTTTCTCTTTCCCCTCTTACCCATCTTAAGAAGACAGTGCAGTCATACTTGCATCCAATCTGTTGCATGAAGTCAGATGTAAACCTGGAATGAATTACTGTGTTTCAGTGACTGTAAACTAAAGTCTCTATAGGGTATCATTTTGCAGAGATTTCCAGGATTGATTAGCTCTGGAGTTCATAAACTCATACAATGGTTTGGGTTGGAAGGGACCTTAAGGATCATAGAGGTCCAACCCCAACTCCCACAGACAAGGATACCTTTCATTAGACTGGGTTGCTGAAAACCCTGTCCAACCTGGCCTTGAACACAACTCATCAAGGACAAAATACCCCAGTTATTGGGGTAGTGCAGCTGTCCTGTTCTTACCTGCCCTATGGGACAGCCAGGTGCTGTCTTGCCTTGCTTTAAGCCAAATGACTTGTTTGAAGTTTTTCGTGCAGTGTGTTCATGGAGTGTAATCTCTTCTGTGCCAGTGTCCTGGACAGCTTGGAAAACCTCAAAGTAATTAGGTTCTACAGATGCTGCCAATACAAGGCTGGGGCAAGGGGGATGTCTGTGTCTGTTACCAGCCATCAAAGATGGTTGGTGTTCTTACCCTAACTACTGTGTTGTGATTCCACCTTGGCTTTGTTTCCTCCAGAAATGCGGCGGAAGTTTGATGCAGGAGAGGACCCACTGGATGCGGAGAGTCAGCAGGGTGGGGGAAACCCCTTCCACAGGAACTGGAATACATGGCAAGGATTCAACCCCTTTGGATCGGGAGGAGGACCGTTTACATTCAAATTTCACTTCAGTTAGAGCTAAGACTGTTCCCGGTGGCTGCTGCTGTTTTTTACTTAAATCATTGAAAAATAAAAAGTCTCTCAGTTCAAGATCCCAAAATCTTAATTTCTGATGTTGTCCTTAACCCAGATTCTTACTGCACTGGAAGAAAGTTCCTTCTTTCTTTTAGGATTCAGAGGCTTTGCTTTGTGATGAACTTGCCAAGTGCATACCGGTTTGGTTTATTACTGTGGGGGTTTGTTACTGCCTATTTGTTGTGGTTATATAGGACACGTTGATTACCATGGATGGACAAATCAGTAAGAGGCTACTTAGGACAACACTTAAACATAAATTTAGGACTCAAGTATATGCTTAAAAGTAAAAATGCATGTAAATATTTTTCTGGACTGGGGCCTAATAAACATGGAAAAGGTAGTTACAATAGTCTCTATGTTAACAAACCTTTAGTTGTGCTGGGCAGAGTGACCCATCTCTCAGTATTCTTAAAGGGAACCCCTGGGGACCACCTACTCCTGTATTACTGTCAGCAGTGCCATAGGTGGCGTAGAGATGCTGCATATGGGAAGAGTGTCCCAACAACTGCCCTTAGAAAAGATTGCTTGTAAGTAATAGTGTTTGAAAATGCCTGCTCACTTCAGTCACTAACCTGGAATAAATTGGGGTCATTGCCCTGGTGGTAGTTGTCAACTATGAAAGTAAAAAAAAATAGACATGATCTGTTTTAAAAGACCTTCTTGGGATGTGATTTGGGATGTTTTGGTTTCATGTTCGAGTAGTTTGCACCTTGTCAAAACACCTGCTTCAGATCTGAGCAAAAAATCTGATGTGATGTTTCTCTGACTGTGCAGCAATTTGGTACTTCTCTGTACATCAACTCGGAGCCTATGCAGGTTGTGAGGGGAGCAGGAATAGGGTATTTATTCCAGCCTGACCCTCTTAACATCACTTCAGTTCTGCTGGGTGCTGGCACAACGAGTTAACCCAAGTCTTTTTGTAAACAGCCACAGTGCTGCAAAAGCAATTGCATGCAGAAGGAGGGATTCACTTCCCATTAGCCAAGAAAGAGTCTGATATGTTTTTTCAAGGTGTGTGTAGCTAATACTGGTTTAGAGTGACTGACAGAAATGTGTGAATGTCATCTGAGGGGCTACAGAGCAGTCAGTGCTCGGAGTCATCCTCTATAACAGTTTCAGCAGCAGCTGTGTTTTAGAATGCAAGAATTGCAGTTCATCAGTGTTGTCTTGACTGCATTTTAACTGGAGAACAGTAGTCAGTTGATGATGGAGCCTTCTCTCACTTCAGTTCTTGTGTTTGAAAGCATAAGAGCCTCAGTAAAACAAATGAAGTTGGCACATAAGGCCTTCAGTCTCAAAGCTTCTTTTTGGTTACTGTAATGGAGTCGCTGTTGAAGCACAAACCCTTGTCTCCTGCCTCAGTACTTTTACAACTATAACTGTGAGGCCACGTGACGTCCTAAAATACCTTTCAACAGCCATTTAAAGGTGTTTGTTCAGCAGAAATCTTCACGCTGAAGAGCACATGTGCTGATTTCAAGCAGTCCGTGGTACAAAACCGCCCAGCAGCCTGTTGAACTCCAGTGCTGGCTGTTTTCCAAGCTGAATGGCTTTTGAGAAGTTGGACTCCTGCTTTTGACCTGTCTGAAGGATTCTTGTTTAACCTGTGGGATGCCGATCCCACTGTTGTAGGCTGCTGTGGTTCTCCTGGACCTCCAAGGCTCAGGTGTAGGAGCTTGCGGCACAACAAATAGTCTGTGGGCCCTGATGTCAGCCTCTGTGTGGGTGCTTCTTGCTCCCAGTGGGTAAAAATCAGGTTGGCAGCTTCCACCAAGAGTGGCTGCTCCAGGCTTTTGTCAGCACTGGTCCCTACGGGCTGAGTAGCTGGTGCTGCCCTGGGCATTGCTGGTGGTAGGTGTTTGTGTGAGTTCTTCCCCCATATAAACTCTTGTATTGCCTCGTCCATTACAGAATGGGCTGTTTTAAATTAGTATTAAGGCTCCAGGGAGCCCTTAGAGCAGCTTACAAGAAATCTGGAGAGGGACTTTGTAAAAAGGCACATAGGGACAGAAAAAGGGGTATGGCTTTAAGCTGAGAGAGGGGAGATTCAGATTGGTCATTAGGAAGTTCTTCCCTGTGAGAGTGGTGAGGCCCTGGCACAGGCTGCCCAGAGGAGCTGTGGCTGCCCCATCCCTGGCAGTGTTCAAGGCCAGGTTGGACGGGGCTTTGAGCAACAGGGTCTAGGGAAAGGTGTCCCTGCCCAGGGCAGGGGGGATGAAACTGGGTGAGCTCTAGGGTGCTTCCAACCCAGACTGTTCTGTGACTGAATGACCAGTGTGAGCAGCATGTCATGTTTGTACATGCAGGAGTGTTGGTTTCAGGAGGTAACGGGAAATGCTGCAGGCAGCTCTGCTTATATGCTAGGGAAGTGCTTGGAATGATAAACCTACTCCTAAAGGTCTGTCCTCGTTCAGCCATTTTGTTGTCATCTGATTTTAAAACCTTACGCTGAGAAATTTCCTGGATATTTTTTTCTTGTTTTCCATTCTGTAGGAATGGATTAAGATGGTTCCGCATAAGTAAATGATCAGGACAAAGTGCTGACACCAGAGTGGTTTGGCTCTGTTTCTTTAAGGCAGCAGGCAGTTGTGGTGAGCACTGCAAGCAGGCAGGAACATAAAGCATTATGTTTGTTTTTTGGAATGAATGGAAAATGGAAAACTACATATTAAGGGGGGAGGGAGGGTAAGCTTGAATGTAGGAAGATGACTGTGCTGCTTTTAGATTTTTTTCTGTGGAAGACAGTGTCATAAAAACAAACCAAAACCCAGCAGTGGTGTGCAAGGCATTCTGTATTAAAGTTACCACTGAGAAGCATCATTACCACTTGGGTGCAGCTCTTCAGGGAGCAGATGCTGGCTTGTAGCTCTGAGGGACCTCTGTAGATACAGGGAGACAGAAGTTGTGTGTGAAAGAAAGCCTCTGTGTTTCCAGGATCTCCAGCCATGGAGATGTGCTTCCTGATGTGACTTCAGAAAGCAAAGTGTTGGTGCCATGCTGAGTGTTAATGGTGCAGGTGATGCGCTGGGGAGCAGACTTTGCCTTTTTATTTATTTGTGGATGTCTGTAGTGCAATAATGTTCAGGAACTGAACATTGAAATAGATGTCGCGGTAGCTTGTCAGTCCTGAGGTGTGCATGAAGAATCGTTACAATAATTGGCCTATCTGTAGATGCAGACTTTCTCTGTTGAATTCTTTCACTTTTAGTAAGCTTGTTTCCAACTTGTTTTACAATGAAGGGGGGGTGAGAAGCTTGATAAGTGCTTAATACTGATGTAGTAATAAACTGGTATTAAACCATGTTTAAAGTGAATGATAAGAGCGACATGCAGAAAATGTCAGCTGAAACTTTTATTATTTTAATTTAAGCTTGTCATAGTTTCAGTTTTCGGACCAGTGTTTGCAACAGGAATTATTCTTCTCTTTAGGGCTGTGACTTGCAGGACCTTGTCTGGAAACTGCCTGGCAGGTTAGTTGTACTTAAAAGTGCCTTATTGGAAGGTATTGTTTGTCTGCTCTGTAATCCATGCTTTTATCCATAAAATAACAAAATAGATGGAAGAATAATTCCTACCCACCCCCAGCAAATCTCAGAGTAGCGGGTTTATGTTTTAAGAAGGAGAACTAGCCAGAGATACAGGAAATGTTTCAAATGATGAAATGTCTTTATATCAAATCATGAATCTAAAAAGCAAGAACTGTTTTTTCTAGAACTGTGGGAATTATTTTATGGTATTTTTCACAATAAAGATATTTATGATGACCAGAAAGCACCACAGTGTCATTGTCTGCCCTTCTTCCCTCATCCTGGCTGAAGCTGGAGTTCTGCAAAAGTCCAGGAATAGGCTGCCAGAACCCTGGGTTGGGGGTGAAAGTAGGATTTCTTTAGTAGCTACTGTGAATGTTGTCGGGTTTTAACAGGTAACATACAGCACGAAGCAGTCATAGAGTGGTTTGGGTTGGAAGATACCTTAATTATCTAGTTCTAACCTGTCATGGGCAGGGACACCTTAAGTTTACCTCCTGTTGGGCTGGGCAGGTTTGGTCCCCCCTATACAAAGATCCAAAAAGGTTAAAAGGAACCTTCCTGAGAAGTACCTTCAATGCTAAAGCTCTGGCTTGTGAACAATACTGCACTAATGTCTTGTTTGTTCATTTCCTTTAAACTTACAAGATACTAAGAAGAGCAAGACACTGTAATGGTAATATGAACATAAATTGTATACTCTTCACTTGAACAGTTCAAATATTACTTTGCTTATTTACTACCTTAACCCAGGTTTTAGTAACACTCCTGTAATTCAGGATCTGTTTTCCTCCCTCTCACAGGGCAGAGCACACAGATCACAAACTACAGTGAAGCTCTGCCTCTCCCAAGCTCTCACCCCATCACAGAGCACAAACACCTCCGTTTAGATGAAAGACAGCTGAAGTCTTGTTGCAAGTTTTTGCCTCGGATCTGTTAACCAAGTATTGAAGGGTTCTCATATAATACACAATAGGAGAACAAAAAATAATCATTTTTCCTCTAGTAGCACATTTTCATATTTTGTACAACACCCACAATCCATTGGTTTGGTATTGAAATATATATGCTGCTAATGATTCAAAGTGATGCTTGAAAGACAACTTTGAGAAGTACTGAAGATACTTGCTGGACCCTCCGGTTTAAAGGAACAGGACGTGTCTCAAAAAAGAGTTGTCCTTGAAAGTATTGTTATGCAGGAATAAAGTGCCATAAACCACTTTTACGAATATATACAACACAGTAGAAAATGCCATGAAACCTCTGAAATCTTCAAGATATCTCCAGCAACTGCTATTTCTAAAAATTATATTCTAATCCTTTAGTGATCTCAAGGATCAAGTAGCCTAAAGAGCTATTTCTTTTTTTAAAGCCTCTAGAAGTAATGCAATTCTTAAAAGAACAGGATGCTACAGATACAGTGAACAAGAGATCCATGCATAAACTGCCCACTTTTTATACTGCATGGTTCTGGGTTGCTGGCTGGGCTTAAACCATGACAGGAACAGACTTTCCACACAGATAATTAAGGAGAACTAAGTTGTTTCTTACAGATTAAACTTTAACTCCTGGCTTAAAAAGAAAGCTTTCCAATGTCCACTTCAAGCATTCCACGGCAGACTGATGTTAAAACATGGCAGCCCAGTAAAGCATCAGGGTGGTATTGTAAGCTTAAACACAGAAAAGGGGGAATAAACAGAGCAGCAAGCAGCTGAATCCTCTTTGGGTTCTTCCTGTGATCCAGAGTACCAGTCATCTCTTTGTTACACATAGCAGATGTATATGCACCATTACTATACATTCAAAGTTCAGTGTAAGACTATATGGTATAAAAATACCAGCTTCAAGAAGTTCTATGCTGCCTGATACCCTAAACTAATTATGTTGCCAAACAAGCATAACAAAACAGATACTGCAGTGAAATAGAACAGCTAAAGAGAACTGACACTGGGATTTATGCATGGGTTACACAGGAAGTAACTTCCTTGGGTACTTCATCCACAGAAAATGCCCATAATGGACCTTTTAAAATCCATCTGTGACATGTTAAAACTGTTTGAAAATGCATAAAGGTAATACAGTGAAAAATATAAAAAGCTGTACAAGAAATCTGCACATCTCATATTCCTAACACTTGAAAAATAGCAGCAAAGTATGATTTTAAATACTTGCTGTCATGGTTCAACACTGGCCAAAAACCAGGACACTTGCTCTTACAGTGAGACATTTGAAATAACCAACACCTGAGGCCAATTCCAATACAGACAAAATAGTTTTTCTTGTTATTTTGTAAATAATTTGCTAGTATGGAAATAATATTGTGCCACTCATTGTGGATTCACCCACTCGGTGCAAATTACCTTCTCTTTTGTCACGTCAAGCATTTAAAAGACGGCATTAAGCTGTTCGTACAAGAAGGAACTGTCACGTCCAATCTCTTTTGAAAGCAGCACAGCTTAAACAACCGAGTATTTAAGGCACTAGTTTTCAGTTTAAGAAATAAGCTCCCTGTTTTTAAATATCTGCATTGCAAGAACTTTTCACTGCAATTGCTGTAGGATCAAAACATCAGTAGCCCATTAAAGCAATGGTTTTGTGAGTACAGACTTTGAGAATCACAGGAACCACCACTGACTGATAGTCAAAATTACTCACAGATTTCATTATCAAGCCTGAAAGGATGATGATGATAATCAAAGCTGAATGGAAACAGTGTTTAGGTCCTGACCTTCTGCAGCAGTACACGCTGGGTGGAAGGGTTATGACTGTTATGACATAGTGTTGATGTGACCAAAAAGAGCCTAAGAATCAAAAATTATTTTTCTTTTTTTTTTATAATAAGTAAGAGTGCAGCAGTCCCGCATCATAAATGGGAAATGACATTCCTGGCTTCAGTCAGCTTCCCTGTTGACTCAGGTCACACAAATCTAAATTACACCAGATACTTCTTATGCCTGATCTTTCCTACACTCAGAGTTTCTTTCTTGCGACCACAGCATTTCTCCAGAGACACACAACCAAATTTCTGTCTATTTAAATACATTAGCTTAATGCATGTGATCTGCACCAACCAGTTTTTATGTCCGTATTTCATGTGTGTGCGTTCTCCCCCAGACTGAAACAATCTATCTTTGAAGAGCTGAACACATCGGTCTTTGTACTGAAAACCCTCTGGGCAAACTGCTGTTTAGTGAAGGAAACCCAAAGCAAACAGTAAACCTACTCGATGCTGGGTAAAAAAACAAAATCAAAGTACCCACGGATTTCTCTTCTGGTTTTGTATTTTCTTGAAAACATTTTTAGATAACACTGTAAGTTATAAAATATTTGACTTCATGTTACAGAATGTAACAAATACTGATGCCAATGCAACATCTGTAACTTCCACTTGGTCTTTGACAGAAGACTGCTTGAGCTGTCCCCATTACTGGGTAAAGGCTCTGCTAAAGTTCATCATGTTTAAGACCTGTAAACCAAACAGAAAGAAAATTATCTTAGATCATGGCATGAAAGAATAGATTTTATCCTCTTAGTGAAACTTACGTAGAGGAGCATCATGTGCCTCTTAAACCTCACTCAGTTTCTGTAAGAGCAGGGAAAATGACACAAATAGAGTACTTGTGCCTACAGACCCTGATCTTAATGTCAACTGTATTAATAGTTGTTAAAAGCCAGCAGATGAATAGGCATGCAAGTTACCTTTTTGAAATAAACGACTTTTCTTCTCCTTCCCAATTTGTTCTATTAATGCTCGTATCTCAGAGTCGTAGTCAACCCACTCGGGAACTATGCGGGCAGCAGCCTTTAATTTTGGTTCTTTGGTCTGGGGATTGTTGCACTGGAAGTTTAAAACACACCAGATGTAAACAGAGCAGATGTGGAAATATCTCCTTTCCAAGGAACTGATCTAAATGCTTTCATCAGCATTCACAGTTTCATTGAAGGGCATCAAGTGAGGTCAGTAGAAAAACAAACCCCACACAAATCAAACTGTAACTAAACCCTGCTTCAATAACTCAAAACATTTTACTGTCAATACTGTCATTTTCCCATGTGCTCCTGCCTACCTGGGTAGCAGAAACAGGGCTAGCACAAGACTACCAAGATTTAGACAAAGCTACACGGGGAGAAACAAGTTATACATTAGTATATTCAAACTGAATCTGATACGGGGCTTTTGTTATGTTTGTGAGGATTCCTCTATTGTTGTCTAGAAAGATGTATTGATTGCTTCCATAAAATAACATAAATGCAAATCATAAGTGATACATAATAGGGATTGAAAGAAAGATCAGTAACTTTAGTTCTGGTCTTGAGTGTACAGAAAAGCTTATTTTAACAACTGTAAAGACACAGAGAAAACAAAACAATTTACAATGTGTGTTTTTCTTCAGAACTTTGTGTCTGAAGTATCACAGTGTGTTGGTGTTGTCAAAAAATGAGAATGGGAAAAACCAGGATAGAGGTAATAATCATAGAATGGTTGGGAAGAGACCTTAAAGCTCACACAGTTCCAACCCCCCACCTTCCACTAGACCAGGTTGCCTTGAACACTGCCAGAGATAGGGCAGCCCCAATTCCTCTCTATATCTTCTCTCTCTGTTTCAATTCCCAAATAAAGACACTTTCTTCTTTCTAAATATGGATAGTCTCCTCAGCATTACACTTAAAAAGCTCTTCTTTATCTCCTGTTTATAGTGGTGAAATGGACAGAGGAAACCATGATACTATTAAGTTCATCCTCTACACAGCTGGTTCTGGAGGAAATTCATAGAGTTTAACAGGGTGACACAATACCCAGACAGTTAACAGTACTCAGAGTTCCACTAATCCAGCTGACTATGTTAAAAAGATAAGGAATATACACGTACGGGTGTGAAAACCCCAATCCTGTCCAGTTACAGACAGCATGTAAAACTGGGGCACAGTTTTCAGCTTTAACAGAAGTAAATTTGGTACAGAGCAAGCAGAAAAGGTCTCAGAGAAAAGGAAAAGAGTTTTGCTGTATTGTAGCGAACAGACACCATGTTACAGTGCCTTCCAGCAGGACTGCCTCCATGACATGACATGACATGACATGACATGACATGACATACTTGTGTATCTATCTCAAAAGCCATTGAAATTAAAGCAAAAGGTTTTTAATGAAGAAAACCAATATAACTTGAAATCAGCTCACCAAGTCTATTGTTTTAGCCTTCTTCTTGGATTCATCATCACACCAGGTTTCACACCAAAGCCATTCCTGAGGGAGAGACTTGATAGCTACTTGATGAATCATATTATTGGGAAGATCCTGCACAAATTTTGTAAGATCATAAGTTAGCACTGAATGCAATGTAACTGGTTATTGAGCAAGCACTTAGAAGTAGAATACCTCTGCCTATTATTTCAGCTAATTGGTCTGTTTCTTCCTTCTTATGTTTCCTTTAAGTGCTCCCCCACTTCTTTTTCAAGTAGATTTAAAACTCACTCATGCTTATTTTGATGGCCAATTCCACCTCTGATTTCTCCAGAAGTTTCTTCTTGTACTTAACATCCATCCTTCCTTAGACTGACATAAGCAATACCACTCTCTGATACCTGTGCATGTCCCACTATCAATACCTCTAAGCAGAATGAGACTGTGTGAAATGATTAAAGCAGAACTCAACCATCTTTCCATTCCTCACATTTGGGAAAAGAAAAAGCTCCAAAGCATTAAATCCAGGACTGCACCACTGCTCTAAATTTAGACTTCTAGGAAAATGGATTCCTGAAACATGAATGTGAAAAGGAAAAGCAATTAAGTTGCTATTCTGGCTCTCATCTTCCTTACTTTACTGAATTTATATTGTTTGGTTTTTAAACCTTTACTATGTACTCAAGTCCTCTGATCATGAACACTCTGAACCAATATCTTGCAGAATGGAAGGAACAGCTTTTAACTATGAGAAGAACCTCAGGCAGCCACAGGCTGCATGTCCTCTGGCCACAGTTAAAAATAGCAGGTGAAACTCGTAGATCCATTTGTAAGCTCCTTCCCATGTGCAACCCCTACATTATATATAAAAATAAGTGCCAGAACTCAAGTATTAGTCACATCTTATTTTGCCATGTGACAGAAGAAAATAGCACATATAGATGCATTACAAAAGGCATATAATTGAATTCAAATATATATACATTAGCACAGGAAAATTACACCAAATACAAGGATACTGAGTACACAAGCCATTAAACATTAATTTAAATGCTTTATTTTTTAAAAAACCTTCAAATTATGATTTGTTGGGGGGAATAGAGAGTAAATGGTTTATCACCATCTCGATTTCAAGAGAAATGAGACTGCTTTTCTGTTGCGCCTCTCTGACTTTCTAAAGGAAAACACAATTCCTGCATTACTACAGTAGCTCTCAGGGCTGTGAATTTACAAATTGTTGTATGGAGTAGAAAGCAGAAAGGCAACTGCTGGTTCCAGGGTTTAAAGTAAATAGAAGAAAACCAAGTTCTAACCAAAAAGTTGCCTGTCTTTGCAAAAGAAAGTGATTTAAACTCAAAACCAGTAAAATACATCTACAAGATCCAAGAGGAAATATTAATGAATCAGAAAAATAAAGGAATAAGGGTAAAACCAGATTGTTTTTAGTGTCAGTGCCCAAAGTTCTGTTCATTCAAGATATGTAAACTACTGAAATCTTTTTGTCTCACTTTCACAGTTAAAACTGGTTTTTCAGTTTGATTTACAGTAAGACTGTTTTCACATTCACCCAGACAACCTACACAATGTTAAAGGGGAACTCCTCCACAGCAGCATCTTTATTAGGAAAAAAAAAACAAAGCTCAATTTAAAAATAGAAAAAAAATGCCTCTTAATAAAAGAATTAATCTTATATTAACTCCTGCTGGTTTTTATTCTTTAGGTAAAGAACAGGATGGTTAATTCTCTTTTAAGTGAATTGCTATCAGTGTAAGTATTTGTCTTGGCATCTCTACATAGACATTCCCACGCTTCTCTGTAAAGAGTACAATAGAATATGCTGTACCAGTAGTCCAGTTCTTATCATGTGTAATTTTTCTCCCTAGGAGGATTTTACTTACGCCCCTTAGCATTTTAAGTGACTTCTTCCCCTTCTATCTACCTCTATTTTGTGGTTTGTAGTAGCATAGCCTTAACTACCATCCAAGGAAGCAGCTGTGCTGGCAGATAGCAAAGAGCCAAGGTTGCTTCTTCACTGAGAAGGGGAGTGAGCACTCCAGTCAGGTGTTTAAAATAAAGAGGAAAACAAATGATCATGCTGCATCCTCTCAGCAGATATGAGCTGTTCAGGACTCTTGTAAAATATACTGCACTGTGGTTTGCATTTCCGGGAACGTTGCTGTTATTTGGGGTAGAGTAGCAGCAATGAAGGCAGAAAGTGATGCTGTATCAATAAATGGGAAAGCAGAATACTATGAAATATTACTTTGACATATTTCCCTTTCCAAAGTATTTCCAATTCCATTCTGCCAAGATTTAGCTGCCTTAATGTTTGTGCTCAGCCCTGACATGCTGAGGGAATGGCAGCTGACCCTGAAGTGGCTTTCAATTTGATCCAACAGACTGTTAAGAGATATGTGCTATCATGTATTAATACTGTAATTCAAAATACAAGAATCCTAAGATGGAAATACATACATTACTAATGTTTGGAGAATATTAGATAAAACCAATTACTATTTCTGAAAAGCAGCATTATGGTGGAAGCCCTGTACCCAGCTTCTGAATCTTAAAGGTTCTTCTGAGAGACACCTTGTACAAAAGGGTGAGACTACGTTTTAAACACACAGCTACAGCACATCAGGACTCTCAAAGTGTGCAATACAGGGCCAACAATTCCTTCTATTTTCCAGAAAAGAGAGGTAAAATCTGACTGTTGCTGTCAGTCCTTTGCTCTTAACAGTTACAGCTTAAGGCTGCTCCAGCTCCGTGTCCAGGCTAGTTCCAGTTTGTAGCATAGCTGTATTTCCACTTTTCTTTGACCATTATCTGCTATCAGCAATTTTTAGTTGTATTTCTGGAATGAATGCAAATAATGTACTCATGTAAGAGAGTGCAACTTGCTTGCAGGGTAAGTAGGTGGAATGCAGGCACTGACAGACTTGGGTTTTGCTACTGTGGGATCCCTTTTCTGCTATAAGCAGATAAAAACCTTTTAGTGATCCCACAAAGAAAATGACAAAAGCAGGGACAATTGCACTTAAGAAGCCTTCTGAAATTCACCCAAAGACAGACATAAATGCACAGCATTGTTTACTCAGGCAGAAATTGGATGACCTGTGTTATCAATCTTCTACTGAGTTAAAGAACCTCTGCTACAGGGGAAACCAATAAATTTAAGCATGTTCTATACATCTGGGATCTACTTCTTGCTTCTGACTTACACCCTGACCTACCTGTTTACTTAAGTAAACAAAAGCTAGAAGGTATTGTTTGCAGTTAGCTATACTTGTCTCTTGGTTCTAAGTACAGTGAAAGTAGATGAAGTGTTTGGAGTAATTTAGCAGATCTGCACAAATGTTATGAAGCAAGTTGGAGATGACATAGATATAATTCTTTGGACACACAATAATCTCCTTTATGCCTTGGCCTCATCACATGCATTACCATTGATAAAAGGGTGCACATCTCTTGAATAACACAGGGTGCCTTTTTATTCTACTCTGTGCTGTAACAAGGAAATAGCAAAGAGACTGCCAGCTGCATGGTAAATGACACATGCAGCTGCAATCCAACGTATACAGTTTATATATACAGTGGAAAACAATGTTAAATAGCATAATTAGCCAAGCAAAATGACGATGGAAAATTCAGCAAATGTGCTATTTCTTCTAGAAAATAGGGAAAGAGTCTGAGTAGGTAAGTATACTAAGCCTGTCAGGGAAATGCTAAAGAGGAAATGAGGGACAGTTAAACTTGTCTACATAGAAGTACTCAGATGCTAAGTAAGAAGATAGCAAATGCATAGCATGCAAACAACAAACACTTTAAGTGCTTTTAGAGTGTATATATGTACATATATAGCATGAAGAGTACTGTGGCTGTATATTTGAACCTTTGTTTGTATTTCCCATGCAAAAGGTTTATTAATTTGTTGTAGGCAATAAACATGGCAGTATATCATAAAGCCTCAAAATGCAAAAGAATTTTACCTTTTACTACTGTTTCCCATCTCTTTGACAATAGCTTTAATCTTCTCTGCTGAGGTACTGTACGTTATCTTTTCCAACAAATTAAAGTCTTCTGCATAGAATTCATTTTCATCTAAAGGACCCAATACCTTAGGCAGAGAGAAAGTGTTACTAAGCATAGAATGTCCCAATGACATTTCTTCTGTAAACAAAAACATACTAAAATTTTAAATGAATAAACAATATTCAATATGTACCCCCCAGCACTCATCAATATTATTAACTATATATCACTAAACTGTAGAGTAACTATACAGGATTAGGTTTCTACAGTTATGTAATTACAGTTAATTATCAGTCATAAAGAACAGCTTCAATGGAAATATCCATGATATTCTTCATTATATATACTACATAAAGTACCACACTATTTAGAAATAAGAAATCTATGATAATTTAAACTGAAATTCCAATTACTATCTGCCAACCACTCTCTTTAGTTGTTTAATTCAGTGAACACAGTCTTTATTTCTCAACGTTTCACAAATGAAACAGAATGGATAGAAAGAAAGAAAACAGCAAAGGATGAGGAATGTAGGATACACAGAGACAAGAAACAGAACTACTTTTTTTTGGTATCTGAAGGAGAAGAAGGTGCCTTGAAGTCCCAGAAAACAGCCTTTAGAATGTTGCTGGAATTTTGTACTTGTAGTTCACCAGGCTAAAACAACCCAAATCAACTTTAAGAGCCCAAAGGGCTCCCCATATGTAGAATATCATGATGTATATTTGGTGCTGAGTGCCTCTCTTCCAAATTTCAATTTCTAGAAATGAGAGGTTATCTAGTAAAATTACACTTTTGAATAATTAATACATTTTAACAATACATGAGATAGAGAAAGCCATAATGTGATTATGAAATACCATGCTACTTTTGTAGAAGTCATAATTAGAAAAAAAAGCTCATAAATACAAAACTTTAGCGATGAAATAGCAAGGATAGAAAGGAATGATATTCCATGTCTTACTTAAAAGTAATATTCAAAGTGAAAACACACTTTCAGATAGATGAATATATATTATCAGATCTATCCAAGTATTTTAAAGAAACTCATTTCCTCCAAACTTAAAATATGACATTATCTGGGGGCTCCTTTTAGGCATGGAATACAGTGACAACCATTTATAAAATAACATTGCATATTTTGGTGGGTGGGGGAGAACAAAAAAACCAACACAATTCTTCTGTGCTTAATCAACAAAAATACCTTCTGTGGTTTTGTTAGTGGTATTTCATTTGTATCTCAGAAACTGAATAGGATGCGCAAGAGCAACTAAAATGACAATTTAAAGAGAGTTTCTAGAAATGACATACCAAAACAGTACCTCTATCTTTTTCTAATGGTAGAGGAATAAATAGAAAATAGAAGAGATAACTCCTAGTAGTTTGTATAAACTGTATTTGTAATATAAGGTATTGACTATCATTAACAGATACTAAATAGTGTATCCAAGATTATGGGGTTTAATCAGGGTTCAGCAATAGCCACACTGCAATTAAAGCTATTAGTTTCAGAATACACATACAAGAAACTGAAACAACAAACATACTGTACCTTTGCTTGAACACTAAGAATTAAGACTAACAATTTAATACTTATAAACAATTTGGGTTTTTACAGCTTGGAATACTACCCCAGTCAATGTAATTTTTTCTTTTTAATTATATAAGCAGTATTTTATCCTACCTCAAATGTGTAAAATATAGGTAACTTCACGATCAAAGAATGTTATTAAATACCATTTGTAATGCATTAAATATTACTGTATTGAAAGAATTCCATAGGATTAACTCTTAAGTAGCTGTGGGAGTGAGGACATATTTACCTAGTAGTTTCAATGGAACAGAGATAATATACAGATTAGGAGTAAAACAAAATAAAAACCAAGGCAAACATTCATACCATTCTCTAACAACAGGCTGAAAAAGTGGGAAATCAATATAATGCATTTTCTTTACCTTGAACCTGAAGTTCCAGGAAGTAAATATCTACAGAAATACTGAGAGATGACTTAATTTCTTTCTTACCCTGCCATTGTTTATAACAGCCATTTGCCCAGGAAGCAGCTTAAGAACCTCCTGGCAGAACGTCTGGTGGGTTTTAATTATATCCAGGCCTAAAGTGTTGTACTTCTTCTCAAAAGTATTGTCATCCATGCCCTAAAGCAAAGGTAAAGCACGAGATGATAATTTCAGCAAAAAATAGATTTTGTAATAGTTGAGGTAATCAAAATTTTCTTCAAGTTATGTAGTAACATAAGAACCACCTCAGCCCTAGTGTAAGAACATGACTGATGGTGTGGAGCCATGGTCTCCCTACTAGCTAGTGTGCAGTTCTTACTTTTGGGAAACTGAATAACCCTGAGAGGAAAGCTGAGCCTGAGGTTAAACACTTTTTCTATGATCCAGAACATAGCTGCATGAAAAAGAGCTTTTAGGAAACAGGTATAAAAAAGGGCATAATATTCTAAAAACTTAACAGTCATTTTAATGTGGTCATTGGATACAGCTTTAAACATGTTTTGGGATAGCAAATATCATCCCGTTAGACATGTAATGGATCAACATTCAAAGTGGGAAAAAAAATGCTGGAACTTTGCCATGCTTACAATGGTACTGTGCCTCACCTGTCAAAATTACCTTGCTGTACTAAATGCTACCAATACATATCTCTTCATTAGAAACGCACAGACCAAGCAGATAAGACTAATTCAGATAATACACTGCTTAATTAGCTGCCTTTATGTCACTCAAAATTAGACAATGAAATAAGAGCACAACCCAATTAGTTTTCCAATATGGTGCCAGCAAGTTCTCTTAGTCTTCCAAATCTTTCTATTTAAAAATACTAAAATGTATAGCTCTGAAACAGAAACTGTAGTTTGCAGCTGTTATTTGATAACTCAGCTCCACTTTACATGTGAACTTTGAAATCAGCAACATTTATATTTTAAACCAATGAATTTTCATAGAAACACACCATAAAATATTAGCCAGAAGTATTCAATGCTCATTAACCTTGAGCTCTTCAGTTTGTGCCTATTACTGCTTGCAACCACAATAGCAAGGTAAACACAGTTACTTCTGAAGTCTTAATTCATGGTAAACATTATACTGTAATCTTAAGTAAGCAAGAGCTTTTTAAAAAATAAAATCAACAATAAAAATTTCAACTATTTGTCTCAATAATCCAGTATCTGTACTCTGTATTTTTCTATACTCTTGTATTTTCTTCCTTTACTTTAAAGAAATTCTCTATTCTTCCATCACATAAAAGTTGTCAAAAACTCAAATGCTAGAGTCGAAACTGTGTGTTATAAACTTCATAGCATTTGGCCAAACACTATTCTTCTCAACATCTCCTTACAATAAAATACATGTGAAGTGAAAAAGAAAATAGTCTAATTGATTTTGCACTCACTGGGACAAGGAATTTAGCAATTTTAGTTCCAGCAGCAGGGGATTTTGCTGTCTCTTCCTTACTGAGTTTACTTAGGAAACTTTTTAAGTTGCTGTTGTTCTGGGTTAGAAAAGCAGTCAAAATTCCTCTTGCAATGGCTGTGTTATCTTCCCTTATTTTTGATGAAGGGTTGTTCAAAATCCCAACTCGTGTATGACTGCTTGTTTTCTGTGAAGAAAAATACAGAATAAGACATAATTCCAGAAGTTCCATCTGCTGTTACCTAATGGATTCATATCTATTATAGTTTTGTGAAATACCCTTAAGTATTTAAATTATTGCAGCTCTTTGTCTTTAGAAAACAGACATCAATGCCTAATTCAAAACTTTAATTAGGAGTGAAAATTATATTAGTAAGGATTTACCTATTCCAGAATATGTATTTTAAGTGGAAGATTTTTTTTTAATAGAATATTCTGCATTTTTAACATTTTAACGTTTTAAAGACATACACAAGTGTTGATTTACAAACTTCAGAACTGGCTTTGTAGATGTTTTTCAAAAACTATCAAATAAAGCATAAAATAAATACAAGAAAATTTATCCACTCATCACTTTAATCTTAATAGCAGGCAAATTTAATGATGCCACTTAAATTTTACTAGAGTAATGCTTCTAAGGTGTGATCAAATAGCATCACTAGCTGAAGAAAAGGTAAACAGACACTACCTGCAGTAAAGAATACACAAATAAGGAATGTTATCATTGGTATGCAACATATTTAAGTGGCAAACTCTAAATTGCTGCTCTTGAGAAAAGTTTTGTTAGAGTATTTATTTGAAGCGTTTGAGAATGCGTACTTTAAACTGCTCCCGAGAAGTGTGTTATTGCTGGAAAGAAGACACGTGGCACACCAAGCTACATTACAAGACATACAGCAAACCAAGCAAGGGAAGCTCTTACTCTCCTCTCCTCAGTACTTGTGAGGCTGCACTTGGACTGCTGCTCCTGGTTTTGGTCCCATCACTGCAGTAAGGACATTTTGATTCTGAAGAAGCTTCAGAAAAGTCTACACCAGATAGCAGTAATAAGACCTAAGGGCCTGTGAGGAGATACTAGAAGAAGTTTGGCAAAGAGAAGGCTACAGAGAATGCCAACTACTTAATGGTGAGAGAAAAACACGAGGGCTGAACAAGGGGTAACGGTCATCAATTTTGGCCCGGCACGAAAAACTACAACAGGAAGGCAATGGAACACCAGAGCAAATTGTCAAGTGAGGCAATGGAGTTGCCACCCTGGAGATTTTCAGGACTTCTTCAGACAAACCTACAGCTGACCTGATCTAATGTCGGCAATAAACCCAGTTGGGAATGGGAAGCTGAACTAGATGCCTCCAGAGGTCTCTTCCAGCTAAGACATCTCCAGTTTTAACAAACAAAGTAAAAATACATTAGTAGTTTTTGAAATACTATGTATTAACTGGAATAGTTAAAAGTCAGTTCCTTTCAGCCACTTCCCCTCCCAGATTCATGCTTGTCTTCAAATGCCAATGGTAGTCATGCACAAGATGTGTTAGTGCCAGTTCTGCACCTGAATTTCTGTACCAGAAATTCTACTAGACTCTGATCTGACAAACTGGAGGGCCTGGAAAGAAGTAGAGAGACTCCAGGCAAAGCAATGAACTTCAGAAAAAAACCTCTGTTTTTTTGTCTTTCTGTCATGAAACTTGGCAACCACTAGACCAAGCAGTTTACATGAAGTTAATCTAAATCAAGTCTATCGATGAGAATTAAGATAACCAATTAAACTGCCATTTCATAGAAGATCCAGCAAGCCTTGTTGGCTTTTTCTAATGTTTTTCCTAGATTTTCCTTACAAACATATGAGAGCTTGTGCCTAGACAGCTTTCACTTCCTAGTTGGGGCCTACGGCATATTTTCCCTGCTGAAGGGGTGAAAAAGTAAAACTAGAGAGGGAATACGACTGTCAAGCTCAGGTCATAGGTCTAGCAATCAGATAAATTAAATGTTTTTCTGTAACAAGACCTTGTACTGCATATTCCTCTTTGCAGTTTTTTAAGCTTATTTTTAAAGACATATTTGGTATCACACGCTCCCTGCAGCATACCAATTTTATAATTCTCTTACATGGCTCCTGTTTCGTTCCTGATTAGTTAAATCTAGATGTTTTCCCAATTTCAGTCTAATCACTCTTCTAACTTCCTCAGAACTGAGATTTTTTTTGTCATTTATATTTATATGACATTTACTTGTATACTCTAAGTCCCATTATTAACACTGAGGAACCTAATCAAACTCTTAAATGTGGATAATCCTCCTAGCACATAAAAACACAAAAAGATTAATCTGTCTCAGAAGCATACAAACAGGATGTGAAAAAAAAAGTTACTTCACAGCCACAGCTGTGACATGCAATACAGAAGAACACTGTGTAATGGTTCATATTATCCTAACTTCCCTGGTCCACGTAAGACACTAGGTTACCTCATGGGAGAAAGTCTGTAATTGGGAAGAAATGAGAAACCCTAAACTAAATAATCATTTACAGGCCTGTGAGATGCCAGAGTTGCAGGAGAGTAGAGCAAAATGAAAGCACAGTCCTGTAAGTCTGCATCTGACCCACAAAAATAATCCTTATTACACCTTTATTTAAGAGTATAATTTTTGAATGTCCACAGTGTTGTTAAGAACATATTCATAATAATTATCTTAATAAAAACTGCTAGGAACTCACCAGGCTTTTCAAGGAATTAGAAAGCAGTCGTCTCCCAGCTGGCTTATCAAAATCAGCAACAATCCAGATAGTAACAGCATATAATGAATCTTCACCTTAAAATTAAAGATAATCCTGCTTTACATTCTGGAGAATCTTCTCATAAATAACAAATTAATTTTCTTTGAGATTTTGAAGTTCATGTGTAGGTTTTCTGACTTCAACTGTAAGACTAATCTATGCCATTGTATGATTGAAAGCCAGTTATCATATGACAGCTAGCTGGGATGTCCTAGTGGTTGTAGACAGAGAACCAAATAGAGTCAAATTAATTTTATTCTAAAGAAAAATAAGTGTATGGCATTTCTTTCTGATAATGGAATAAGTAAAGATTATTAATAATGCAGAAATAAAACTGCTAATAAGGCATGATATCAACTATCCCTTAAATTGTAGAAATGCCCAACTTTGATACAGATATTATAAAGACTATACATTCATCACTTGATAATGCTGCAACCAAGAGTCACTTAAAAACTGAATATAGTCTCTTTAATATCTTCAAGTAAAACCATGTTAGTATGGAAATTGCAAAGTCTTATAAAGCTCTTTAACTGCAAATCTGTAAAACAAAAAATAACTAGCCACATCATCCATCCCATTTTGAAACCACAAAATCTAGAATAACTACCATATTCATTACAATTTATGTTTATAATATTAGGATATGATCTGGTTCTTGAAAGAAAATACTGGGATATTCAGTGTTCCTTTCTGCTGCCTGCCTGCATTTTCTTTTAGAAGCAAGTTTCTCTTTACTTCTGGGCCTTCACAGGTGTCTAGGATATGCAGCTGTATTCCAACAGCAGGCAGTACTCTCCTGGAGCTTATCTGAATCTTTTTCAAGGTGTAGCAGGAGTTCTTCTGCATGCATAAATACCTTTCTGTCATTTCGTTCCTAATCCAAAGACTCTCTCAGTAGACTTTCTTTTCTGTTTTCCATTCTGCAGGATATGGCAATAAACATAGTAACCAGCGTAGTAACAAAGATAGTAAGAAACATGGTAGTGAACATCTGAAGCCCAGAGGCCAGCTCCCCACTTGTGGAGATGCTCCAATGGTCGTGCATTAGTGGGCAGAGCTGAAGAGTGAGCCAGCAAGGCCTCCTGCAAGGGCTGGGATGGGTCTGAGGGCGCTGCTCTGGCTCCGGGGTGATGTGATGGAACCTTCTATCCAGAGCAGAAGGACACGGTGGTTCTGTCCTTGGCGCTGCCGAGGTGGTGCTGGGGCCGCAAGGTGGAACTCAAAGCCCAGGCAGCAGAATGCGTGCGGGACCCGAAGCAGTAGATGGGCACCTACAAGGGCAGAGTCAGAAAGCGCTGATGAAGCCATGAGGGCAGGAGCAGGCGGGACGTGGCTCCTGGGTTGTTCAGAGCTATGCTATAAAAAGGGTCATTGTTAGCACAGGACAGAGGCTCCTTACTGGTTCCTTACTGGCAACTACAGTGTTGCTTTGGTCCCTTCTCAGTACATGTAATAGCCCAAGATCACGGGAAGTTGACAGAGATGTGCAGTGCCCCCTTGCCAGGCAGCAGGGCTCAGCAGGGAGCCCTTGGAAGCTGGGATATGGTCCTTTCCAAAACCCAAGCAGCAGCATCTCTTGCTCTGCCATCCTAAAATCACAGGTTGGCAGGCAATGCTAGGGTAGCATGTTTCTCCTGACATACATGTTCCCCCAAGGCAGGACCATCCTGTGCACCTCAGGAACGTTTCCTATACCCAGAGCTTGGCAAAAAGATGGAGCACAGGCTCTGCTACATACCTGGGTGCTTTGTTCTTCCGCTGCTTGAATTTCTTCAGCTGCCCATCCCTGAGAGCTCGGTTCTGCTCTTCTTCCTGCTCGGTGTCCCGTCGCTGCCCTCTTCCCAGCTCGCTCTTCTCTTCCTGGTGTTCCAAGAAGAGCCTGGGAACCTTTCCATTCAACAGTATTGTTAGACAGGTGAAGCCACGATGACCTTGAACCAAGCAAAGCCAGGCAGTTTTACCTGTTCTCCCCGGAAAAGCTCCTCTGCTGTTCACTCTCGGGAGCGATGGGAGGCAGCTGCAATGCAAATGTGTAGGTTAGCAGGGGGCAAGGACCTCCCTGCACAATTGCTACCCTGTCTCTAAAAGGCACATCCCTTGCATGGGTTTGCTCAGCTCAGCTGAGCCAGCTGTGGTGGGATCACCTCACAAAGCAGGATGGCCAACCTGCATCAGCCTGGCTCTGCACTTTGCAGAGCTGCAGGCTGGTGGATGTGTGTGCTTGTCCCTGTGGTGGCAGCAGCCCCACCTTCTGAGAGGGGAGCCTTTTGTTGTCCCACTGCTCGTGCACTTCACTTACCTCTGCTGTTTCCAGCTGTGGCTGTGGTGCTGGTGCCTCCTCAGCCCCCTCAGTGGCCAGCCCGGCCACCTGCTCCCTGAGGAGTTCCTCGTGGTGCTCAATGAGGAACTGGACGAGCTGGGTCACCTGCACACAGCAAATGACTGGTTTCAGCAAGGGGGTGATGAGGGCTCAAACAGCCTTTCCCAGCCTGACCCACATTTCTGTGCAGGAAGATGCAGCCGTGGGGCTGCTGTTCCCGGCTGCTGATGGGAGGAGGCAGCCAGGACCCTGTGAGCAGCAAAGCTGGGCTGGGCTGGGGACGCTGTAGGCGGGTGGTGAACACAGCGTACCTTCCCTGTCTCCTGAGCCAGGACATCCAGGGGCACCTCCTGGGGTGGGCTCAGGAGGTTTGGGGCCAGGCAGATGGCCAGGTTCCCAGCCGTCATCTTTGTGCTGGCCACGTTGTCGCTAATGCTGCTGAGCAGCACCAGCAGCTGCCGCAGCAGGAGCAGGTTGGCCACTGGTAGCCTGCTGGCCACCCTGAGGGAACAGGAGCACAGCGTTAATGAAGTCGGTGTTGACGACACAGGTCTCCCAGGCTGATCTCACCCAAGGCCACTGCCTGCTCTACAGCAGAGGGACTGCCTTTGCTGAGATAGGACCACCTCCCTGCCTCCCTGTCCTTCTGAAAAGGGCCCTTGTTGGAGCAAGCCCCAACAGCTGTGGAAGTGCTTCCCAGAGACAAAAGCTTTTCGGTGCCTCTTTATATCCCCCAGATCTAAACCGCACAGCAGCAGAATGTGGCTTGCAGGAGCCATGGCTATTTCAGGCAGGCCAGTGCTTTGCATTGGAGTCCCAGCCTGTGGCAGTCCCTGCTGGCTGCTGCCACACTTACTCTCTCAGAGCTGCCAGCCTCTCCTGCCTGCTGGTCTTCTCCATGGCTCTCATCCACTCCTCGAACAAGTCAACGTCGAGGAGCTTGGAGGGGATCTTCCGGAGGAGGTCCTGCAGTGCCAAGGGCTCCGCGTGAGGCTTTGGGCACTGCCCCCAGGAGCAGCCGCAGCATCCCCAGGCCTCTGGCTCGTGAGCAGGCAGCTGGGTTTGTGCTTGTGCTCCCGCAGGTGCCCATCAGCAGCAAGAGAGCCCAGAGCTGCAGGGCTCTGGGTCAGCAGGGCTCACCTTCAGGAGGACAGCCAGCAGCAGCACGGGCTGGGTTTCCAGCTGAACTGGAAGCCCGCTGTCCAGGGCCTCCCTGAGCTCCCGGCAGGCGCGCTGGCTGGCTGCCAGCCGGAAGATCCCCTCGGTGGATGGGCCATGTTCATGGAGCAGAGCCAGCAGGTCCTGAGGGCACAGAGGAGGAGAGATGCTGGGCTGGAGACAGGCCCTGAGGTAGGTGCTGGGGACAGCCTGTCTGTGGAGGAGCTGGCAGGATGTGATGGGATGGGGACCCCGCAGCCAGGCTGGCTTACCTGGATGGGCTGAGGCAGCAATCCGTCCTGGCTGCAGAGATCTGCCAGGGGCCGGCCAAACAGAGCTCCTGCAGCCGCAGAGCCCGATGGCCCTGGTGCCTCTGGCACAGCCATGTTCCCTGGCAATGCCAGCTCGGGCTCATAGTGCTCACTGGGGTCAGGGTCATCCCTGCAGGGCAGACAGCATTGGGCATGAGCAAGACGGCTGCTGCAAGGTCTTGCTGTGCCGGCGCGTCCCCGAGCTGTTGGGGTACTCACCTGGACCCGCAGCAGCAGAGCCACTGCCCCATCCTGAGCAGGATGAGAAAAGACGCACGTGTAATAATCTGCTAGAACAGCAGGGAGACGGGAGCGCTCCTCCTCAAAAACAAGAGGTTGGCACCCCCAGTGCCGCTGGTGCTGCTGCTCGCAGCACCGTACCTGCAGGCACTGGAGCCGTTGCCGGGCCAGCAGCGTGTTAGTAGGGAACACCATGGTGACCTCGGTTCTAGCACCTGGGGGCTCAGATGGGGCGGAGCCCTGTGGGGCTCTCCTCAGGGTGCCCATGTGCAGCTTCGGACCCAAAGACTGATCCCTTACAAATGCAGTGTCCACCAATGGAAAGTCATAGCTCCTGCAGCCATGGTCTTCTGACTCACAGGACCTGGGACCCTCAGGTCTACCATGCACACTGAAGACTGAGGCAATGCTAAAGCATTAAATGCCTCTGTCTGTTCTTCATCCCCACTTTTCAGTGGCCATCTTCATAAAGTATCAGTCCAGTACTTTCCTTAGGCCTCTGGTTGTTATTAGCATACTTCAAAAAGCCTTCGGTTGTAGTCTGAGGGAACACTGACCAGTTTCATGTCTACTTGAGCTTTGGCCTTCCGTAGTGCCTCCCTCCATGTGTGATCCCCAGCTCAGTAGTCTTCCTGAGAATCATGACCTTGCTTCTAGAGAGCACCCAATTTCTGTTGCTGCCCCAGTCCCAGGAGGAGTTCCAAGCTGCTCTTCTGCTGCGCCTGCTTCACTTCCATTGACACCATTTTATTTCAGTTTCTTTTCCTGAAATCCTGTCATGGGGCGCACATGCTGCTTTCTCCACGAGACCTCTGCTGGGGGGCACAGTGTCTATGGCAAGGTCTCCTGAGATGATTACGATTATGTCTCTTTCCATGTTGTTTTTCATAGAATGATGGGATAGTTAGGGTTGGAAAGGACCCTTTTTCTTCTTGAATACTCGAGATAGAAATGATTCCTATCTCTGTCCTGTTTCTGTCTGAGATTTTGCCTTTCTTACCTTTCTATGGACTTTCTAACAACCTTTTCCTCCACCCAATTAACAGTCTTCTAGTGTCTGAAGGTGTCCCAAAAGGATGCCTATTGTAGCCCCACCCATTCAAGGGGGAGCATTGAAGGGACTATTCATTGAAGGGAGCATCCATCAGGAGATGGAAGCTGGGGGAATTTACAAAGGAGCAGCAAGGAGATAAGCTTTCAGTGATAATCAGAGGTCAAATACGTTAAATTCTCGCATCCAGGCAGTGAATTCTTCTGAGAAGATCCGATTCACCAGCTAGACCTAAATGTGAAACCTCGCAACTTTGTGTATATATAGCATCAGTCAAGGCTACTGCCTCATCTAGGTATTAAAAACCCCAAGTCCTTCTCTGCAGGACTACCATGAATTTCCTTTTTGCCCAACCTGTAGCTGTGCCTGGGATTGCTCCGACCCAGGTGTAGGACCTTGCACTTGTCATGGTTAAACTTCATGAGGTTGGCATCAGCCCACCTCACAAGCGTGTCAAGGTCCCTCTGGATGGCATTCCTTCCCTCCAGCGTATGAACCGAACCACACAGCTTGGTGTCATGGGCAAACTTGGTGAGGGCGCACTCAATCCCACTGTCCATGTCAGCGACAAAGATAATAAACAAGAGCGGTCCCAACACCGATCCCTGAGGGACACCACTCATTACTGATCTCCAGCTGGACATTGAACCTTTGTATTTCTTCTTTACACCAGCCTTAACGTCTCCTCAGCAGTTCTTCACTGGTGTATACAATCAAAGTAAGGGGTGCAAGCAGGAGATGGAGAGGAGCTTTATTCATCTCTATGTCACCCTGTTAGGCTGCACAATACTTCATTGGACTCCCTGGTATTGTAAGGGTGTTTTGAAACTAGAAAGGTGTTACAGAGGGCTGCTGCAATGAGCAGGAGCTAGAATCTGCATCCTGTTTGAGTGGTGTTGAAGAAACTGGGCTTTCCAGTTTTGACAAGGCTAGAGCACTCCAATATAACCCTGAAATTGTAGCGCTGGGGAACATACGTGGCAATGGCAGAGGATGTATGAGGAGGTTTAGGCTGGACATTAGAAAAAGAACTTGAGTAGGTATGTTGTGCAGCACTGGGACAGGTCGCTGAGAGAGGTGGTGAAGTCTTTATTTTTGGGGTTTTTCAGGACTTGGTTAAATAAAGCCACAGGTGACCAACCGTGTTGGTGATATCCCTGGTTTGGGTGGGACACTCTTTGGACCTTAGAGTTACATGGTGTCATGGCACCATTTCTACGATTTTGTGCTTTTCTGTTTTAGAAGGTTATGTTGCTGTGATGTCCCTTTTCCTACTCAACCTCTGCTGTGAAGAGCAATCCTACTGCTTGTGCAATCCCAGTGATTGCACCTAAGAAAGCATTAATGCAAAAAGAGGAGGAAAAACTGGCATTATGCCTCACCTGGAAGGTTCCTGTGGTTCGCCATTAATATTGCTCATTTCTAAAAGATTCTGCAACTGATGTTTTTTTTCCCTTTGTTGCTAGGGAAGGTCTCAGTCTACAGACTGCAAGGGAAATTGCAAACTGTGTGGAAAATCAGCAATCACAAAAGTGTGATTTTAATTGCAGGGTAGTAAGAGACAAGGTAGCTGGTGTCTCAGACCCTAGACGACCCCCTCATTTATGTTTTTGTGTGTGTGCTTAGAAGCTGACAGATAATCAATGTAGTCTTAAGTGCAGGTCTGTTAAATTTACTTTAGTTCATATGAACCAGGGGACAACTGGGATAGTAAATGACTAGTATCTAAAAGTTGCACATCAAACCTTGTGGCTCCGACGACTCCCCTGTCTGTAGCCTACATGCAATGTCAATAAAAAAACCTTATTCTCTTTACTAATTAAACAGTCTCATAACCATTTGAATTCCTAGGGAAGGTCTTCTGGAAAGAAGTAGAAATACAGTGATTGACTTCAAAGTGCTTCTGTGAAAGGTTTTGAAATTTGTTTTTTTTTAAACCTTGGCTGACAAAATTAGTTCTGAAAATAGAAAACTATGTTTGATAGAGTTTATTTGGAAAGCAGATGCTTGCTGAGTCAGAGTTCATGGGATTAGAATATTGTACACTGATTATATCAGTCAGCAGCTGCAGCTCTGATTCATGTGCCAGGTGTACATAAAAAAGGATATTTCTTCTGGGACCAATCAAAAATACTAATATTTGATCAAGGAATTACTTGCTGAATCTTTATTAATTGCATAGTGAGATGTTCAGTGACCTTTATTGAAGATGATTCTTTAGAGACTTAAAATTAGCCAATCTAAGTCTGTTTCATTTAGAGTAGACAACCTCAGAAATATCGTTAGGAGCTAAGCATCTGTTCGTCAATCAAAAATCTCCTTGGTTGATACTTCTTACGAAAAGAGACTTCTAGATTAAGTAACTCCACCAAAATAGCAAATTTTTCTGAACATTATAATACATGAAATGAAAATGAAGGATGTATCTCACCTCAGGGCAAAGGTAAAGATAAAACTTCATTGTGGAGGATGGAAGTGATTAAATTGCTTTTATCAAGTTACTGTCTATAGAATATGTTATCTACTCTTTCCATAACCTCTGCAGTCTTGAGAATAATGTATTCAATGAAGATGGGATTTCACTGTAGGTTTTTACTTACTTTATTCTCTCCACTTGCTCAAGAAATTTCGTGTAAGTGACTTTAATGTCCACTTGGTATGTCTGGCTAAAATACGATAATAATTATTTTCCAAAAATGTCAGACTCCTATAAGGTAGGCAGTGGCTATAGAAATGTATAAATGATGCTGTATGTCTGGCTTGGGCCTGAGTGAAGCCCACTGACTTCAGGGAAGGCTGTAGTGCAAGCTACGGGCAAGACTAGTAAGCATTCTTTCAGTTTCAGAGATCTGTCTTCATTAACCTAGAATTTCTCAAGTTTAGTGTATTTTGGGAACAATTTTCTAATCCCATTAGTTGTCCAAATATTTCCACGGAGCTGTCTTTTTTACTGTCATAAGGAAATAAACATTTCTTTTTTATATATTTTTGGGCTCTTTCTTTCACTTTTCGTAAACTTCATTGGTTTGTGAATTTAATTTCTTCCCCAAAGATCCTTTGTAAATTGCAAATACAACTCTCATCCATAAAATTTTAAGAAATCATTGTCATTTTTATAGAGGATTGTTTAAAAGCTGGAGAGAAGGGAAGACTCATACCCGTTAACTGTAAGCTAGCAACCTGGTCATGTTGGGCTTCCTGGGGAGCAAGGAGAAAGGGGGTTCAGAAATGAATCGGGACGGTTCAGTAATCACGTGGTCAGCTTTTAACACAGGCCTTTCATTGAAGTTATATTTGCATTCAAAATTTGATAGAAATAAAAATGACTCTCTTGGGTTTGCACAGTGATTTTATTTTTGGTGCTTTTTCAAAATGCAGTACCTTTGACCAAGCCAGTTTGTAGGCATTTTTCTGGCGTGGCAAGCTGGACAGGTATTTTCCTATTTTGTTTGAATTGTTAGTCTCCAGACAGAAAAATGAATAGAGAATGCAGCATTTTCTTTCACCAGGAGAATGCATCTATAGTGAAAGCATTGCCAGTGTCTGATAAATTGTGGAGTGCAGTGGGTTTTCTTAATCCCTTAATTTTCCTGCTTAAAATGTGTAAAAAATTTACCAGCAAAACCTACAGTAAGTATCTTTAAATAAAAACTTTAAAAGCTGTAAATGGAAAGAGGGAATTCTCTGTTTCACTTTATTGCTCCCTCCTTTTGCACATCCATATACTGCAGTCTTTAAGAAAATGTCTCCAGTGAAACTCATTTTGTATTTAGTGTGCATGTTGGAAAGTGAATGAGAGTGTGTGTGGAGTTCAGCAGTGACAGGGTCCAGAACGTGCTTTGCTTATTTTTCCCTTTGTAATACACACCCTACTTGTTTTTTGATAGATGTAACTTCTCTCCATTTTGTAAAACAGCAATATAGGAAAGACAGGTATTTTTGAGTAGTGGAGAGAACAGTGTTTGAAAGGATCTCAGCTACTTTAGCATTTCCTTGAAGTAGAAAACACAATCCAGAAGGAAAAAGCAATACTCGTTGCTGAAGGCCTCTGTGCAGCAGAACTGTGCCTTAATCAATGACAGTATCTGTTTTTCTAAGCACTTCACCTTGCATGTTGTGGTCTTCATTTTGAAATAAAAAAGAAACCAAAGCACAACAGAACAATGCAACCTGGCATTTGAAGCTGTGTTTGGTGTTTGCACTGAGTATAGTAAATGAAAGTCATAAAAAATAAATGTCCAATGATGGATCTGTGGCCACAAACTTAAATGAGTTGAAAGGGACACAAGCAGAACTTTGTCCTTTCTGCCTCAAAGGTAGTTGTAGTTGCAAATTTAAGAAGGTCTTTAGGAGGCTGGGGATTTTGCTTGACTAGCATCATTGGTGTGGTGTCATCTACAGTAGAAGTGTGTACCTTTGGTGAACCACAACCACTGACAATACCCTATGGCACTGGGTGTCCAACTGTTGTCTTCACAGCAGGCATCTTGCAGCTGAAGGTGAATGAAGTATCTGCACCAAAAGGTTCTGGGGTTTTCTGTCTGATCCAGTTTAGTAGAGAACGGTTATATTGTCTGCTGGGGACTTAATGGATTAGGTAAAGGGACAGTGAGGTGGACTGGAAACTGCCCGATCTGTTAAGCTCAAAGGATTGTTGTGATCAGTTGCACAAAGTCCAGCTGAAGGCTAGTAACCAGTGGTGTGCCTCAGGGTTCTGTACTGGGGCTAGCACTGTTTAACATCTTTACTAATGACCTGGACAATGGGACAGAGTACATCCCTAGAAGGTTGGGATCAATACAAAATGGGAGGAGTGATTGCTACACCAGAGGGTTGGGTTGCTGTCGGGACCATGAGAGGTTAGAGAATTGGGCTGACAGGAGTCTCATGAAATTCAGCTAAGGGAAATGCAAAGTTCTGCAATGAGCTGGGTTTGACTGTGTTTTGCTGGATGATGTTGGATTAACAGGTTAGGTGAGGATTTTCTGTCTCATGACTTCATTGCTCTATTGCGAGCAATAGACCATACCTCTCTTGAGCTCAGTTTTCATTCTCAAGCATGCTAAACTCATGTTTGGCACAAAGTACAGCTTGCCTGGTTTTCATCTTTTCCACTGCAAGAGCTTTATACAAAGCCAATCAATACTTTTATCACAAAGAGGTGAGAACAAAGCTTGTCTGTCAGCATCCCTAACCACTTCAAGCAATTAAATCTTGAGGTTTTTGACCTCAGTGAGGTATGTCTGTGACGTGAATTGGTGTCTCCTTCCCTCCTTTCTAAAACATCTTGTGTACGCAGAAGCAGAAGGATAAGCAACTTAAAAATAAAAAACTTTATGTCCTATAACCGCTGTTTCTTTCTTAACCTCTAACCAGGATTCTTTGGCATTGTTGGGCAGGGTGTCTTAAAGCTTTATCCCCTTGACTGTGGCTAGCTGTCATCTGCATACGAACTGCATTACTGGAATCCAAGTGAACTTCCAGCTGCATTTTATGTTACATGAATAAATGGAGAACTGGAAAGTTTATTGTGTGTTGCTTTACAGTGCTGTGAAAGGTTACTGCAGCTGGTTTCCTTCATCACATACAGTAATCAAAAGACAAAGCTGTGCAATGTTAAGACACTGATCTCAGTCAATAACAGTTAAAGAAAAAAAAAAAACCAATATCAAATTAAAGCTCTGAAAACCAGCCCTGGTCTTTCTTGTCTGTGTGTGTGTATATATAAGTATACTTTATGTATACACTATATATATGCACACATATATATATAACTTAATAGCTATATAATTAAATATGGTATAGCATAATCTAAATAGTGAAAACTGATGTGCTCTATTCATATCTTCATGCTTCTTCAACATTAAGGTAATTATTTTATTGGGGGAGGGGGGAATCCTCTTACTGCAGGATTATAAGCAGAACTGTAAAATAGCTTATGAGCTCCTAAGAGACTTCAGGTCACAGCTGTGACTTTGCTTAGTCATCCAAGAAAGCAGTTTCTGATTTTTAACTGATGGATGGGAATATTTAAATAACCTCTTACAAATGGAAAGAATTGCTCTTAAAACCTTGCCTTTGAAAACTCAAGGTTTACATTTGCAGAATATGAAAATAAGTAGGGCATTCTTGTAATATTTTTCCTAGAGCCAGATGAATTTGTGAAAACACTTCGACTGTAGGCTTGCCTTATATTTTAGTGCTGTCAAGTCCATCAAGAGCATGGCTACTGCACAAGAAGGAAACTAAAACAGAATCAGGAAAATAAATGTACAGAAATGTTCTGAGCCTTACAAATCAGCAATAAAGTAGATGTAATTATATGTGTGCTCTTTGGTCCTTTGTAAATCTGCTAATGTTTTTCTATTGCTCTTATCTGTTATATGGCATTTCTAATATAAGGAAATATTATAATTTGGGGGGTCTCGCAGAAGCATTTACATATGCTAGGTCTGATTTTTCTTTTGCTTAATGCCCAAGAAAAATGTTGTAGCTGTAAGCAAACCCAAAATGTAATTATATTAGTGTGTGCTAGTTATTTATATATATTTATAATACCTCAGAGGCATAGTCATGATACAGTACCCCACTGCAAGAAGCGCTGGATAAATGCAGAATAGAAATATTTTCTCTGCCCATAAGAGTTTGTGATGTAAATTTAAGATGGGAGAAGAAACAATTTCAGAACAAGGAGGAGAACAATACAGTATTGCTACAGTTATCAGTACAATGCAGTATGTCAGTCAATACTCAAAATGGTGATGTGATAAACAACACCATTTGCACAGGAGCAGAGTACCATCTGCCTAGCTTTTTGGGGTTGAAGGCAGTGGAGAACCATGAGAGAAGTTCTGAAGAGTAGTTTCTGCATTGAATGAAAATCATGTGCAGGCCTTTGTGATCTCCTGAGCAGACAGATCTTTTGTTTTTTTAAAGAAAGAAAAGTTAGAGTTAAGTCTGATGTCCGGGTTGTAGGTCCAAGACTGTAGATAGGGACCCAATCTGGTGGTTTGTTTTGTGGCTTACCTTTAGCCAGCTACATCTGATGGAGTTAGTTGTTGAGATTCCTGCTATAGATGATGCAAAGAAGCAGACACTTTGGGGGCACAACTCATCTGTCCTCTTTTAAAAGCTGACTTCAGAGGAGGTAACTTATACTCTAAGAAGACATAGTTCTCTGTTGGTGAAAACAGAGGAAAATATCCTGGATATCAAAAAGCAATCTGAGACTGTCAGTGTGGGATTTCTTGAAGTTGAAATGAAGGTATTAAGAGGAAGTAGAGGATAGCTGAGCTAAAGGAAGAGTGGATGAATTAGTGATGGTGAATGTTACTAGTGATACTTTGAGGTGTATGCTAATGGTGCCTAGCAGAGTAAACGTAGGTGCATGGAAGGCAAATATTGGAATCATCTAGGCACAGGTATGGGCTGCATGGGCTATGTAAAGGGAATGAGAGAGATGATTGAAAGATGGACATTTTAATCAGTTTTGTCACTGGAGAGGCATGAAGAAGACTTGAATTCTGCCTAAAAGTCATCAGACCTAAGGCACTATTGATCACATCCAAGTTGAATGCCAGGACGTAAGTAGGGAAAGGTGTGGAGGAGCACTGGTGGTGCCTGGAAAGAGAGAGTGGAGCAACAGAGACTTCTGGGAGATGTAGTATATGTGGTGAAGATGAATGAGCTTTTGTGAGTAGAGAAGGTAAGCCATGGCTGCAGGTCAAATAAATGAAGATCTTATGGTGATGGGAACAAGGAGGTAAAACAGGTCAGGCAGGTTGAGGTTGAAGTCATTAGGAAGAGTGTGGGGCAGCTCATGAATGCTTCGGGTAGATAAACTGTCTCATTGCTAACTTTTCAGTGTGATTTCTGCTCTACAGTCATTAGTGATCACAGTCTGGATTGCAACCATTTTCCGGGATTTATGTAACTAATAATAAAGCTCTTACACAGCTTTTTTTTTTTTTGAAAGAACTTGAGGAACAACACAGATGAACCTCATTTTCTTTCTGTGTCAAGATGAAATTAAAAATACATTATTCTGTAACTGGGTTTATTTTCGGTTACAATAACTGAAGCCAGTCAGGAATACATACTTGTTCTATTTCTGTCAGCTTTAGTAAGTGTTCTTTGTTAGAAGCATTCAGAAGATACGTGCATTAAAAAGAAGAGGAAAACATACATACCAAATTTACTAATTATTTCCCAGAATATCAAGTTTTCCTTAGCTTTCCTTACAGCTTTTCTATGTATGATTTAAATATTTTTCTTCTGTTATTGGTAGCAGGTCCTTTCCTGTGCAGAAGCTCTCCAATAATCTAGCATCTACCAACTTCTTAAATCAAGCCTTTAATTTTTAGTGACAGAAGCCCTGAGGGGAGCTTGCGTCCTGAATGAAAGCAAGGAAGATTGACAAGTATTTATTTTATAATTAAACTATTTAATAATATAGCATTAACTACTGGGATTAGAGCTGAATCTTTTAAAATACATTAGGCAAACATGTCTGGTGACAAAAAGGCTTAAAGTTGGGCAGGGAGGTTTTCTTCTGAAGCCTTCAGGGACCCTTGCCTCTTTCCCACTGCTTTGAGGAATGCTGTTCTAGGCACCTAAACTGAAGTGTGCAAGTTTGGAAGTATGGATCCTGAGGTTCTTGGCTTTTCAAACTAGTTGAAAGCTGAGACTAACTTTCTTTAAAACAAATTGTTGTCCCTATTGCATTAACCGCTATTAAAGCTGGCTGCACATTTTTCATTTTCTGTAGGTGATATTAATCACAGGGTGCCTGTAATGTGCTGCTGCTTATCCTGAACAAATACAATTAAACTATATCAAAATTCCATAGGGAATTGGTTGTGCTTTGTTAAGGCAACATTTTCCTTTGGGGAAAAGGCCACTCAGGGCCTGTAGGATGTTGAGGCTGCTCTTTACAGAAGCTCAGTTGCACACGTAACCAAGATGATGGGCAAGGATTCAGAACCTTAGACTGCTGCTCAAGGAACCTTACTTTTCTAGTCACAAACATGGATATGTCCTACAGTGGAAGAGATTTGGTAGTCACAGTTTCACTCTCAAACACAAAGCAAAGTGTAGCTGGCACACAGCAGAAACATTTAAGATTATTGTTTTTAAAGGGAAAATATGGAATTCCTGGCACAATATAAATTTAGCACTTTAAAATGATAGCTTGATAACAGTGGCTTCCTCATGCGAAACAGTGAGAAAGGTGGAGAAAAACTAACTCCATCAATATCTATCAAATCCCAGCCTTCTTAAAGAAAGGACATAGAAATAGCTTTCAATAACATGTTTTATAGCCACAAAAATAGGACAGACAAACTAGCAGTTCTTGAAAGGCTGGCTTCAGTTCCACACAATGCGTTGATGGCTTGCAGTTGGGAAGAGCGATGATACAATCGCAGAATCACACAATCATAGAACAGGTCAAGTTGGAAGGGACCTTGAAAGGTCATCTAGTCCAACCCCCTGCAATGAGCAGTGACATCTCCAATGAGATCAGGTTGCCCAGAGCCACATCCAGCCTGGCCTTGAATGTCTCCAAGAATGGCACATCCACCACCTCTCTGGGCAGCCTGTGCCAGTGTTTTACCACCCTCGTTGTAAAAAACTTCTTCCTCACATCCAGCCTGAATCTCTCCTCTTTTCGTATAAAACTATGACCCCTCATCCTATTGCAACAAACCCCACTAAATTCTTTCCCCATCTATCTTATAAGCCCCTTTTAATAACTGAAAGGCTGCAATAAGGTGACGAAGTCCAAATCTGACGAGCAGCCACACTGCTTTTCCTGCACCTTTTCTCAGGGTCAAATCTGGCTTCATTCCCCTCTTCAGTGAGCACTGAATAAGATGATGTGGGTGGTACTGTTGCTGCATGGATATTGCATTGTTCCTGGAAGAAGAGCCTGGCAAAATTGCTGACTCAGATGTGAGCTTGATAAAAGTGAGATAATGGATGCATTAAGAAGAAATATTTTCAAGAATTAGCTAATATGCCGTTCTCACCCTTTGTTGCCAGTTAGTGCTCTACATGTGCTTGGTAGAAGGAAGACTGAATAATAACTTGGTGTTATTATTGCAAATATGAAAATGAGAAGGGGAACAAGCAAGTGAGAGTATGTGAGAACAGTGGTAGCAACATATGGAGCATAAAAGCATGAGTTATGACAAATAGGCTCCAATTCTCTGTATTTATGCTACGTAAATGGTATTTTGATGAAGTAGCTGCTGCTACTGTGCAGCTCTGCCATGCTGTGCGGGAAGCACAGTGCTTTACCAATTGGCAGCATAAGTAGAGTGTCCACTAAAAGAAGCCAGAGAGGAGAGGGATGGCAGGGATGAAGGCTGTAGCTGCCAGCTGAACACCTTATCTGTGAATTGTGTCCTGACTCAACTAATTATAACTTTCCTTCCCTTCTCTGTTCACCTTCAGGCAATAATCATTAGGTCTGTATGAGTGTGTTTATATTTACTGAGAAACAGCAAATTTGCTGAAGAGTGTGATTTAAAGTCTCAGAAGCATTTGAATGCATCAAATAATTGTGGCTGGAAAAACTCCAAAGCTTAATTGGAAGTTTTCTCTTTCTAATTCAATAACTAATTTGGTCATTCGGGCATTCACCCTTGATGTGGGAGAACTTGATTCAGTTCCTCTCTGTACCTCAGGGTATAAACCAAACTTTCCAAATCTGAAATACATCTCAGCATCATCTTCTGCCTTTCTTATCCACATGCTTTCACTTTGGCTAAGAAAATGGTCACTGGGACGCAGATGCCTGCAATCTAATCACCTAAATTAGAGAGCATTTTTTCTTCTTGCTGTTCCATTTGCTGGTAAAGCTTTTTGTGCAAAGGGGGAACACTGTTTTAGGCTCTAACGTAATATTCTGCTGCAAGAGAGTTGCTAAGAAAGGAGACTTTAGCAGAAATTCCTGTTCTGAACTAGTTAGAGAAGGTATTGCAGTCCAGTTCTTTTGCCTTTGAACAAAACCACTTTGAACAAAACCATTGTTGACAATATTTTTGAGGTGGCTAAGGTTCAGAGAGACATCTTCTGCTACTTTCTGGAGAAACATATGGGGCAGTTCTGAGGTGGCCTGATTCAGATGCCTCTGACTTACTCAGTAATTTCTAGCTAGCTCCTTCACTATCCTCTTCAGCTATTAAAGCTGGGTTAATTAATTTGGGGTGGGGAATATAAATGACTGAAAGAAGGTAGGCATTAATTCCTTCAGACTTCCCTGCATCATTCATCATGTGTTCTCTTTTCCCATTACAGAAGTAAACTCTATTTCCCTATTTCTTCTAACTGTTAACCTTTTTTGTTGCCTCTGATGTCCCAAGCTATAACTTGGCCCGATCCATAACCTTTCTAGTGTCACTTCAATATGCTGGTGCTGTTCCTCTGCTCTTGTCCATAAATGGGTGTCCTTATTTAAGCATTTGGTTTATTTTATTTTATTCTGAGATCACTGAGGAGCTCTAAATGCAGTCATAATGTTTATCATTGTTCCCTGTACCCTTCCTCTACAATAGCATAGTTTGATGCTATTGTATTTTATAAGACTCTTTTAGCTCTTCGGAACACTTCCATCCTTTCTGCTTCACTCCCCGGCGACCCTTTCAACCTATTCCCTGGGTAGTTTGAATTCTACAGCTGCCCTTCTCCCTGATTCTTTTCCTTAAAATAGCAGTTTCTTTTGCTTTATTCTCAGCTTCACTGAGCTTACTTACACTTAGTTCTCCCACTTATTTCCCGTTAATATCTCTCAAATGTGAAATCTTTGCTTTTCTAGTAGCTTCCTTCATCTTTAGGAAGAATCTCCTGCTGTAGCTCCCAAAGCTTGAGTTGGAACTGTTGGAACAAGTCCAGAGGAGGGCCATGAGGATGATCAGGGGACTGGAGCAATTCCCGTATGAAGACAGGCTGAGAAAGTTGGGGCTGTTCGGCCTGGAGAAGAGAAGGCTGCATGGAGACCTCATAGCAGCCTTCCAGTATCTGAAGGGGGCCTACAGGGATGCTGGGGAGGCACTCTTCATTAGGGACTGTAGTGATAGGACAAGGGGTAACAGGTTCAAACTTAAACAGGGTAAGTTTAGATTGGATATAAGGAGGAAGTTCTTTACTGTTAGGGTGGTGAGGCACTGGAATGGGTTGCCCAGGGAAGTTGTGAATGCTTCATCCCTGGCAGTGTTCAGTGCCAGGTTGGACAGAGCCTTGGGTGACATGGTTTAGTGTGAGGTGTCCGTGCCCATGGCAAGGGGTTGGAACTGGATGATCATAAGGTTCTTTCCAACCCTAACTATTCTATGATTCTAGAAGCAAAACAATGTATTGATCAGAAGCCCTGATTAGTCAAGGATTCATGCTAATAAGAGGAAACAGGATTTTTGTATCTTGTGTCACTCATGAATGTATTTAAATACTGAACAACTGTCCCCCGTTGAAGGCTGATGCTCTTTACCCACATGTTTATGTGCTGAATCAGACATTTGCCACATTACACTCCGTAATGTAAGAGAAAATGATCTATTGGGTTCTTCCCTTTCCATGAAGATGACTATGGCATAAACAATAGAATAGCTTGGTTATTTATACCAGTGACTGTGACTGACTCACGTTTGTCTGACAGAATTAATTTTTCTTTCCCTTCAATGTGATATTCTGTTTAAAACACAATAGATACTTCTAAATCAAATGCATCTCATCACCAGCTAGGTACAGACTAAACCATCTACTACCTCCAGAAGGTCGTTCACATCAGGGAGTATGAGTTGCCTTTCAGAAATACCTTTCCCTCTCCCTTGAGTGCAGAGGCAGCTTGTGGTGACTTAGGGGTTGGACTAGATGATCTGCAGAGGTCCCTTCTAACATTAATGATTCTGTGCTTCTGTGCTTTGCTTCAGGTTACAGTAGAGACTGTTTCCTTCCAGAAGCTATTGCTTTTTATGCAGTTGTTTAATTTTAGGCTCAGGGAAGACAGCAGGTTGTCATTCCAACCTCCAGTTTTAATTAAGACAAACCAGCAAATAGGACAAAGTGTCCTATGGATGAAAATTCCAACTGCCCTCAGTTTCTTCCAAGGCGCTACTATATTCTATGGTACTTTTTATAATGTGGTTAGTGGTCTGGAGAATTGAAAAGCAACTCTCAAGTATGTCTGTATAGTCACAATACTTTCAGGTATAGAAAGTAAAAGCTCTCCAGGCTGAACAGCCCCAACTTTCTCAGCCTGTCTTCATACGGGAGGTGCTCCAGTCCCCTGATCATCCTTGTGGCCCTCCTTTGGACTTGTTCCAACAGTTCCATGTCCTTTTTATGTTGAGGACACCAGAACTGCACACAATGCTCCAAGTGAGGTCTCACGAGAGCAGAGTAGAGGGGCAGGATCACCTCCTTTGACCTGCTGGTCACGCTCCTTTTGATGCAGCCCAGGATACAGTTGGCTTTTTGGGCTGCAAGTTACACTGAAGCTGGCTCATGTTCATTTTCTCATTGACCAACACCCCCAAGTCCTTCTCCTCAGGGCTGCTCTGAATCTCTTCTCTGCCCAACCTGCAGCTGTGCCTGGGATTGCTCCAACCCAGGTGTAGGACCTTGCACTTGTCATGGTTAAACTTCATGAGGTTGGCATCAGCCCACCTCACATGCGTGTCAAGGTCCCTCTGGATGGCATTCGTTCCTTCCAGCGTATGAACCGAACCACACAGCTTGGTGTCATGGGCAAACTTGCTGAGGGCGCACTCAATCCCACTGTCCATGTCACTGGCAAAGATGTTGAACAAGACTGGTCCCTACACCAATCTGTTTAACATACACATAGAGACAGTTGATGCATGCACAGTTCTCAGAGTAGTGCCTACTATTTTAATAGTCAGTGAGGCTCTTCAGCCACTTCATCAGCTACTTTTTAGATGAGGTAGATTTGAAGTGGCTGTCCCCTTGTAACTTAGCAGTTCTTTCTAACGTTTCCAGGTGACAAGGTATAATCTCCTTTTCATAAACAACAGTTCCCTGCACTCTTTAAATTACTCTCTTCCTAAGAGTGTATGTGGTATGGCAACATGGCCAAGAGATTTGGGGCTTTGGTACTGAATGTGAAGAAGGATGGAGTGAAAGCATAGCCAGATGACATAAATACTGCCCAGTGGCCTTCTGGGCAAAAGTAGTGCTTGTGTTTCTCAGATTAAGAAGTAGCAGCAATGTACTCAAGTTCTTTCCTTCTCAAGGCCTTTTCTTGGATGCAAAGGTCTCCTCAGGTGTTTTAGGGTTAAAAACAAGGTTCCTGGGAGAAAAAAGGGCTTATACAAATGCAACCATTGCATGCCCTTTTTCGTCTTCTTGGCCGGGTAAGTGTCTGAGAGAAGGAGAAGGGAAAAAAACCCAGAGATGGAGAGAGGAATAAAAAGGAAAGGCATTTATCCAAATACAGAGACTGGCCAGGTATGCATTTGACGCTTTATTTCTGTATAGAAGTGGTAAAGAAAGTTCAGAAAGGCATAATACATATGGAGCAACACTGAGAACTGCAGGCAGTCTGCACGATATATTCCAGCAAATGCAAAAGGGAATAAGCACGTGTCAGTCGCTCACCCCTATTACCAACAAATCACTCTGTTGGTACCCAGTTTGAGACAGCTTTGTTTGCCGATGCCTCGGACACCTGCTAACATTTCCCAGTGTTTCCCCCATCAGAGTGCAGAGGGATCTGAGGGATTTTGTCTTTTTTTTTTTCTTTTTTCCCCCAAAATAGGATTTAAGGGGGTTGTTTGTTTGGGGTTTTTTCTTTCTTTTTTTTTTTTTTAGGGGGGATGGGGTGGGGGATGGAGGGTGTTGTTTGATTTTGTGTTGCTTTGTTTTGGTTCTTTTCTCAGTTTTGTTTCCTTGTTGTTTCTTTTGTTTCTGTTTCATCATCTCTCTCCCCACCACCATCAGTTGTCAATGAAAACAGTGGTGCCATTCAGTGTTCCTTTCTGCTGCCTGCCTGCATTTTCTTTTAGAAGCAAGTTTCTCTTTACTTCTGGGCCTTCACAGGTGTCTAGGATATGCAGCTGTATTCCAACAGCAGGCAGTACTCTCCTGGAGCTTATCTGAATCTTTTTCAAGGTGTAGCAGGAGTTCTTCTGCATGCATAAATACCTTTCTGTCATTTCGTTCCTAATCCAAAGACTCTCTCAGTAGACTTTCTTTTCTGTTTTCCATTCTGCAGGATATGGCAATAAACATAGTAACCAGCGTAGTAACAAAGATAGTAAGAAACATGGTAGTGAACATCTGAAGCCCAGAGGCCAGCTCCCCACTTGTGGAGATGCTCCAATGGTCGTGCATTAGTGGGCAGAGCTGAAGAGTGAGCCAGCAAGGCCTCCTGCAAGGGCTGGGATGGGTCTGAGGGCGCTGCTCTGGCTCCGGGGTGATGTGATGGAACCTTCTATCCAGAGCAGAAGGACACGGTGGTTCTGTCCTTGGCGCTGCCGAGGTGGTGCTGGGGCCGCAAGGTGGAACTCAAAGCCCAGGCAGCAGAATGCGTGCGGGACGCGAAGCAGTAGATGGGCACCTACAAGGGCAGAGTCAGAAAGCGCTGATGAAGCCATGAGGGCAGGAGCAGGCGGGACGTGGCTCCTGGGTTGTTCAGAGCTATGCTGTAAAAAGGGTCATTGATAGCACAGGACAGAGGCTCCTTACTGGTTCCTTACTGGCAACTACAGTGTTGCTTTGGTCCCTTCTCAGTACATGTAATAGCCCAAGATCACGGGAAGTTGACAGAGATGTGCAGTGCCCCCTTGCCAGGCAGCAGGGCTCAGCAGGGAGCCCTTGGAAACTGGGATATGGCCCTTTCCAAAACCCAAGCAGCAGCATCTCTTGCTCTGCCATCCTAAAATCACAGGTTGGCAGGCAATGCTAGGGTAGCATGTTTCTCCTGACATACATGTTCCCCCAAGGCAGGACCATCCTGTGCACCTCAGGAACGTTTCCTACACCCAGAGCTTGGCAAAAAGATGGAGCACAGGCTCTGCTACATACCTGGGTGCTTTGTTCTTCCGCTGCTTGAATTTCTTCAGCTGCCCATCCCTGAGAGCTCGGTTCTGCTCTTCTTCCTGCTCGGTGTCCCGTCGCTGCCCTCTTCCCAGCTCGCTCTTCTCTTCCTGGTGTTCCAAGAAGAGCCTGGGAACCTTTCCATTCAACAGTATTGTTAGACAGGTGAAGCCACGATGACCTTGAACCAAGCAAAGCCAGGCAGTTTTACCTGTTCTCCCCGGAAAAGCTCCTCTGCTGTTCACTCTCTGGGAGCGATGGGAGGCAGCTGCAATGCAAATGTGTAGGTTAGCAGGGGGCAAGGACCTCCCTGCACAACTTGCTACCCTGTCTCTAAAAGGCACATCCCTTGGCATGGGTTTGCTCAGCTCAGCTGAGCCAGCTGTGGTAGGATCACCTCACAAAGCAGGATGGCCAACCTGCATCAGCCTGGCTCTGCACTTTGCAGAGCTGCAGGCTGGTGGATGAGCGTGCTTGTCCCTGTGGTGGCAGCAGCCCCACCTTCTGAGAGGGGAGCCTTTTGTTGTCCCACTGCTCGTGCACTTCACTTACCTCTGCTGTTTCCAGCTGTGGCTGTGGTGCTGGTGCCTCCTCAGCCCCCTCACTGGCCAGCCCGGCCACCTGCTCCCTGAGGAGTTCCTCGTGGTGCTCAATGAGGAACTGGATGAGCTGGGTCACCTGCACACAGCAAATGACTGGTTTCAGCAAGGGGGTGATGAGGGCTCAAACAGCCTTTCCCAGCCTGACCCACATTTCTGTGCAGGAAGATGCAGCCGTGGGGCTGCTCTTCCCGGCTGCTGATGGGAAGAAGCAGCCAGGACCCTGTGAGCAGCAAAGCTGGGCTGGGCTGGGGACGCTGTAGGCGGGTGGTGAACACAGCGTACCTTCCCTGTCTCCTGAGCCAGGACATCCAGGGGCACCTCCTGGGGTGGGCTCAGGAGGTTTGGGGCCAGGCAGATGGCCAGGTTCCCAGCCGTCATCTTTGTGCTGGCCACGTTGTCGCTAATGCTGCTGAGCAGCACCAGCAGCTGCCGCAGCAGGAGCAGGTTGGCCACTGGTAGCCTGCTGGCCACCCTGAGGGAACAGGAGCACAGCATTAATGAAGTCGGTGTTGACAACACAGGTCTCCCAGGCTGATCTCACCCAAGGCCACTGCCTGCTCTACAGCAGAGGGACTGCCTTGGCTGAGATAGGACCACCTCCCTGCCTCCCTGTCCTTCTGAAAAGGGCCCTTGTTGGAGCAAGCCCCAACAGCTGTGGAAGTGCTTCCCAGAGACAAAAGCTTTTTGGTGCCTCTTTATATCCCCCAGATCTAAACCGCACAGCAGCAGAATGTGGCTTGCAGGAGCCATGGCTATTTCAGGCAGGCCAGTGCTTTGCATTGGAGTCCCAGCCTGTGGCAGTCCCTGCTGGCTGCTGCCACACTTACTCTCTCAGAGCTGCCAGCCTCTCCTGCCTGCTGGTCTTCTCCATGGCATCTCATCCAGTCCTCGAACAACGTCAACGTCGAGGAGCTTGGAGGGGATCTTCCGGAGGAGGTCCTGCAGTGCCAAGGGCTCCGCGTGAGGCTTTGGGCACTGCCCCCAGGAGCAGCCGCAGCATCCCCAGGCCTCTGGCTCGTGAGCAGGCAGCTGGGTTTGTGCTTGTGCTCCCGCAGGTGCCCATCAGCAGCAAGAGAGCCCAGAGCTGCAGGGCTCTGGGTCAGCAGGGCTCACCTTCAGGAGGACAGCCAGCAGCAGCACGGGCTGGGTTTCCAGCTGAACTGGAAGCCCGCTGTCCAGGGCCTCCCTGAGCTCCCGGCAGGCGCGCTGGCTGGCTGCCAGCCGGAAGATCCCCTCGGTGGATGGGCCATGTTCATGGAGCAGAGCCAGCAGGTCCTGAGGGCACAGAGGAGGAGAGATGCTGGGCTGGAGACAGGCCCTGAGGTAGGTGCTGGGGACAGCCTGTCTGTGGAGGAGCTGGCAGGATGTGATGGGATGGGGACCCCGCAGCCAGGCTGGCTTACCTGGATGGGCTGAGGCAGCAATCCGTCCTGGCTGCAGAGATCTGCCAGGGGCCGGCCAAACAGAGCTCCTGCAGCCGCAGAGCCCGATGGCCCAGGTGCCTCTGGCACAGCCATGTTCCCTGGCAATGCCAGCTCGGGCTCACAGTGCTCACTGGGGTCAGGGTCATCCCTGCAGGGCAGACAGCATTGGGCATGAGCAAGACGGCTGCTGCAAGGTCTTGCTGTGCCGGCGCGTCCCCGAGCTGTTGGGGTACTCACCTGGACCCGCAGCAGCAGAGCCACTGCCCCATCCTGAGCAGGATGAGAAAAGATGCGTAATAAACGAGTAATAATCTGCTAGGATAGCAGTGAGACGGGAGCGCTCCTCCTCAAAAACAAGAGGTTGGCACCCCCAGTGCCGCTGGTGCTGCTGCTCGCAGCACCGTACCTGCAGGCACTGGAGCCGTTGCCGGGCCAGCAGCGTGTTAGTAGGGAACACCATGGTGACCTCGGTTCTAGCACCTGGGGGCTCAGATGGGGCGGAGCCCTGTGGGGCTCTCCCCAGGGTGCCCATGTGCAGCTCCGGACCCAAGCACTGATCCCTTACAACTGCAGTGTCCACCAATGGAAAGTCATGGCTCCTGCAGCCATGGTCTTCTGACTCACAGGACCTGGGACCCTCAGGTCTACCATGCACACTGAAGACTGAGGCAATGCTAAAGCATTAAATGCCTCTGTCTGTTCTTCATCCCCACCTTTCAGTGGCCATCTTCATAAAGTATCAGTCCAGTACTTTCCTTAGGCCTCCGGTTGTTATTAGCATACTTCAAAAAGCCTTTGGTTGTAGTCTGAGGGAACACTGACCAGTTTCATCTCTACTTGAGCTTTGGCCTTCTGTAGTGCCTCCCTCCATGTGTGATCCCCAGCTCAGTAGTCTTCCTGAGAATCATGACCTTGCTTCTAGAGAGCACCCAATTTCTGTTGCTGCCCCAGTCCCAGGAGGAGTTCCAAGCTGCTCTTCTGCTGCGCCTGCTTCACTTCCATTGACACCATTTTATTTCAGTTTCTTTTCCTGAAATCCTGTCATGGGGCGCACATGCTGCTTTCTCCACGAGACCTCTGCTGGGGGGCACAGTGTCTATGGCAAGGTCTCCTGAGATGATTACGATTATGTCTCTTTCCATGTTGTTTTTCATAGAGTCATGGGATAGTTAGGGTTGGAAAGGACCCTTTTTCTTCTTGAATACTCGAGATAGAAATGATTCCTATCTCTGTCCTGTTTCTGTCTGAGATTTTGCCTTTCTTACCTTTCTATGGACTTTCTAACAACCTCTTCCTCCACCCAATTAACAGTCTTCTAGTGTCTGAAGGTGGCCTAAAAGGATGCTGATTGTAGCCCCACCCATTCAAGGGGGACCATTGAAGGGACTATTCATGGAAGGGAGCATCCATCAGGAGATGGAAGCTGGGGGAATTTACAAAGGAGCAGCAAGGAGATAAGCTTTCAGTGATAATCAGAAGTCAAATATGTTAAATTCTCACATCCAGGCAGTGAATTCTTCTGAGAAGATCCGATTCACCAGCTAGACCTAAATGTGAAACCTCGCAACTTTGTGTATATATAGTATCAGTCAAGGCTACTGCCTCATCCAGGTATTAAAAACCCCTAATTCCTAAAGTTAACAGTCGTTGTTTTCTAATTCTGTAAATTAGTTTATTTCTGTTTATTGAGACGCATGACACGAGCATATAGGTTCATAGAGGAGACAAAGCCTGTGGCATTTCTGTAATTACGAGACTGGGAATCTAAATCGTGTCTAGAGTCGTCTCTACTTTCTGAGACTAGACTACATTGACTGTATTGGTGATCTCCACTAATTATGGCAGAGATTTGGTTGCCTAGCTCACATGTAGATATCTGTATTGACTTTATTAAATTTAGATGAAATGAATCCCACCCCATTTACCCTAACCACAGAGACATAGGTACATTCCAGTGAGCATATGCAAGTTTTGACATACTGTCTGAGATGCACTTTAGTGTAAATCCCAAAGGCAAGAATAGGATTCTCAAGCAAAGGAGTTTATTTTTCATGTTATCAGGGGCCTCACTGCGATATGAATGCCTTAAGGAAGCTAAAGCTAGTTATAGCCCATATATTAGCAGCAACCAAAAATTATGACAGTAATGCCTCTAGTTATTCAGCTAGATCAAAGAAAGCAACTATTCAGAACCCTGCTCTGCGTTGAAAGATTGTGAACATGGATGTAGGTCTTCTAAGAAAAGTGCCTAAATATTGTCAATAGGAAGTGCAGCATTTCCAATCTGAAAAACAGCAAAGTGCTTGGTTTTTACATGTCTTCAGGTGTAAGAGATGTGAGTTTAAATGATCAGTACAAATCACTTGAAATAAAAATAGCACATTTGAAAATAATATTCTCAAGGCCGAGCCTGTTGGTTCATCTTAATAGCTGGTATTAAAAAAAAAATTGAATTAAGGACAATAGCAGGTTACTTATTGTTTAATATGATAACTGTTACATAACTGTTCATAATGGCCAATAGTCCAGCAATTCATAGAATCACAGAATCATAGAACAGTTAGTGTTGGAAAGGACCTTAAGATCATATGGTTCCAATTCCTCTGCTATGGGCAGGGACACATCACACTAAACCATGTCACCCAAGGCTTCATCCAACCTGGCCTTGAACACCACCAGGGATGGAGCATTCCCCACTTCCCTGGGCAACACATTCCAGTACCTCACCACCCTCACAGTAAAGAACTTCCTCCTTATATCCAATCTAAACTTCCTCTGTTTAAGTTTTAACCCATTACCCCTTGTCCTGTCACCACAGTCCCTAATGAAGAGTCCATCCTTATAGGCCCCCTTCAGATACTGGAAGGCTGTTATGAGGTCTCCACGCAGCCTTCTCTTCTCCAGACTGAACAGCCCCAACTTTCTCAGCCTGTCTTCATACGGGAGGTGCTCCAGTCCCCTGATCATCCTCGTGGCCTCCTCTGGACATGTTCCAACAGTTCCATGTCCTTTTTATGTTGAGGACGCCAGAACTGCACACAATACTCCAAGTGAGGTCTGACAAGAGCAGAGTAGAGGGGCAGGATCACCTCCTTTGACCTGCTGGTGACGCTCCTTTTGATGCAGCCCAGGATACAGTTGGCTTTGCTTTGAATAAAAAAAGAAGCCATTTTATTACCGTGCATGACATCTATGTGGGTGCAGTTCTGGTCTCCCAGGTGCAGAAACAATGTAGTAGCATTAAGTAAAGAATGGAATGGATTTTGCATGCAGTAAGATTAAATTAAGTTCTTAAGCTTGAAAAGGAGGAGTTGTAGGAGGGTTTTGATAATGTTAGGAATGATCAGGAGAGGAGGAGAGAGCATAAAGAAGAAAACATACTTTTGTATAAGTCCATAGTGATTTTGCATCACAGGGAAGGAACAGCTTCTATGTGAAGAGACTTTAAATAAGAAAGAATTCTGCAGTTTAGAAGAGGAATGACAGGAGAAATTGAGTGAAGTATGTAAAATCATGAATGTCATGGAGAAGGTGAAGAGAAATAATTATTTGCTATTTCTCAGAGTGCAAGAGCGAGGAGATAGCCAGTGAAATGATCAAGCAGTAGCTTCAAGACAAATGAAGGGAAGTAGTTCTTCATGATGTGCATAATTAAATTGCAGGATTCATTGCTGCAGAGTGTTGTGGAGGCTTAAAGTCTGAACGGGTTCAAAAGCATTTAGACAAATTCATGACGGATACTTCTATCTAGGGCTATTAAACACAATGATGGGAATTGGGAATCCCTAAACCACAATCTACCGGAAGATGCAAGGTTGCTGGAGGGTTGGGCAGAGGGAATGAAGGACTGCTGTATGAAATAGCATGGCATATTCTCTTCCTAAGCATCCATTGCCAGCCACTACTAGGGATGGAAGTAGTAGGGAAGGAACGACTGCTCTCTCCTACTTGCACCTTCCCCTTAGGTAGTTATGTACATTGATGAGATCCCCCTGAGCCTCCTCTCCTCCAGGCTGAACAGTCCCAGCTCTCTCAGCCTTTCCTCACAGAAGAGATGCTCCAGACCCTTTGTCACCTTTGTGACCCTTTGCTTGACTGACTCTAGTACTGGACCCAGTACGGCAGGTGTGGCTGTGCTAGTGCTGAGTGGGTGGAATCCATATTGTGCTTTGAGGCTTGGAATGAAGCAGAGCTCAAGGTGGTTTAAGCAGCCAGCTTTCAGAGTATATCTAACCATGGCTGGGGCAAGCCAAGGAGCATTTCAGCAAAGCAGGGTTACTTTTTTTTAAGTATTTGGTATCTATGGTTGAGGCTTTAGGAGAATGGATGCTTGTGCATTGCTGCTTGAGTGTTAGCTGCTGTCTGAAACTCTTAGAGAATCTGAATTTCACTTGATGTTCTGAAGCTGTCATTTCAGGAGCATCTGTGTGCTTGCTGATTACCTACACTTTATGCAAAAATATTTTATTTCATTTTACCATACAGAATTACTTACATGTTTGTACAAGCATCAGACCAGGTACCAGTAGAATGAGATTGGAAAATGGAAGTAAAATTTTCAAGTACAAGGTTAACCCGGGTTCTAGTTGTTTTCCAAAATAAGACTTCGATAAATCTAGTTAGTGATTTTCCTCCTGTAAAAACCTCCTGTAAAAAAAATAAGTGTTTATCCCTGTACAGTGTGATCCTGTAAGCTACTTTTGTGATGCTGCAATGGATGATTCATTGTGCTGAATTAATTCATGCTTTGCCACCTTCAAGGAGAAAAGATATTGTGCAAAGACGAACATTTAGACTAAATGTGTTTGAGAAATGAATTGCATACTTGTAATTGGTTTTAGTTCTTAAAAGTATCTAAAAGGATTTTTGACATTTTGAGGTGTTGCAAAAGTCCATCATTTGTATAATAACTTTTCATCATTGAGGAAGGCTCGTGGATGTTTTTCCCTGTGGGATTTTGTGTTTTTTCATCATTCATCAAGTGATGAAAGATGCTTAATATTTCTGGGAAGGAAGGGGGAAAAAAAAAAAGGCTGTGATTCACACTGGAGAGCTTCAAAGCCATGAGAAACTGGAGTCTAAAATAGTCTACTAGAGAGAAAATGTGTATGTTACTTTTACATTACATTTTTATTATCAGCTTTTAGTGTTTGTTATATAGTGAGAACCAAAAAGCTAAACTGCAGTATGAAACTGCAAAGAGAAAGTAACTCAGCTGTAGTAACTAGATAACACTTGGCTGTGGTTTTAGTGTAATGCATCGTGTAGAGTCTCCTGACTATTATTATATTTGTAATTTCTCAAAATTTGGAAACAGAATGTAAAGATGCCACTGAAGTAACCTGATAACTTCAAAAAATTCTGAGACTTCCTCAAGGCCTGAGTTTTCTGTCTTACAAGTTACTGTAACTATAAATGCCATTCAAGCAAGGAAATCTAATTAGCTTTTTGCTTTTACAGGAAAAATTAATTGGTGGCATCCATGGCATACTTTTTCTCCTTTCCTGCAAGCTCTCTTTGTTGAGAAGAGTTGATCATTATCTCTCTGCCAGGAGTTTGGAGGCTGGTCTTGCTCTGGATGTCCTGTCCCTTTTGGTTATTGCTTAGAGCATGATAAACCACTGGTACAAAATCAAGACATACCAAATATATGTGCAGGTCCCAGCATGACAACTCTGAGCTTATGATGCAGTAAACACTTAGGATTGGTTGCCAAGCAATCAACTAGTATAAGGCAGGAGAAAAAAAAATACATTAAGAAATACCTCTGTTGTTACTTGTCTTGCAGCAGTTTTTTTTCTCTAGATTTCTTGCTTCATGAAAAAGGGATCTTCCAAGCATTTGTAACACCATGTTCTAGCTAAACAATGTTTTATGATACATGATTGTTACTACCTTTTATATAAAACTAAGAGTTACTAAATGTCAGCAGGTGACAAGTTCAACATGAATTAAATGAAGTGGTGAAGCTTCTTAGCAGAGGATGTTACTGTATGCTAAAAGTCTTCATGTGTTGAAAAAGACAAGTTTATGGAAGACAAATCCGTTGAGGGTTATTAAACGCAAAGATACCATCTCTGGCTCAGGAAATCCCTGAACTGAAATTTCTACTGAAATTTGACATGCTAAGGAAAAAGCATTAGCAGCTTGGCTCTTTATTGTCTGTTTTAAGTCTCTGTTACTGGACACCATCAGAAACAGGATAGCAGATTTAAAACGTTTATTTACTTGGATTTTTTTTTGCATTGATTTACTGATTTATTTTTCCGTATCATTGAGTTGCACATGGAACATTCCCAGGGTAGAGTCTTTGGCACTGCTTCACATCCTCTCTTCAAAAGTGTCATCACTGCTATTTCAGTTTCCTTTTATTTATTTCAAATACAGAGTTTAAAGTGGGAACAGCAAAATTTCACCTTGTTCTAAGGATGTTTCGATGTGTTCTTTTCTGCCTTTATCTGTTTCTCTATGACATTTGGGTTTGATGGGTTACTCTAAAAATACTCCCCTTTCTTGTGGACTAGAGTTCATGAACTCTACTCCACATGGCTCGGTAGCATCTTTCTGTATTGAGTAAAGGATCCTCTTTCATGCCTAGTTCTCCTGCTAAGTTTGCAATAAGAGTTGCCTCTTCCTCCATACAGCCACTGTTTTTGAATCGTAACCTAATTTTATGTTGATTCTGTTCTTCTCTTTAAGCATCTAAGAGCTCAATTCAAGCAAGGCTGATAGATGTGAAGTGGGGCCTGAAAGGAACTTAAGTGTCAGTCTAACTGTGTCATCCTAACCTTTGCCAAATTTCCATTAAGCCCCAGATCTGTAAACACTTCTAGGTAATGCAGCTCCAGTAGATTCCCTCGGTGCCCGAAAGTCTGCTTGTGCATACTTCCAGCAATGCAAGCTGTTTTAGCAGAGAGGTCTGTACCTCATACACAGATTTGAATATTTTTTGAGTATCCTGCTCTCTGAAGAACCTCTGAAGTGTTTACAGATCACCCTGCATACAAACAACAGAATTAATGATGTACAGAGTGTGTTCACCATGGGTTCATGAGAAGCAGAGACACTTGTGTAAGGGTCTCAACATAGTACTCACAGTCAGAAGTTCAGTGCTTAGGATTCGTAAAATGAGGGGGAATGGTTGCACATTCCCATTTCCTGGTCCAAAGCCATTGGATGGTAAATAAGGCAGAGCAGTTCAGGAGCAAGAACTACCCTCACTTCTGAGAGTGACCTACTACCAAGTACTGCTCCCTGATTTTACCCCTCTGTTACTATGTCTTGCATACCTTTCTGTCTTAGGAGCAGAAGGCACCTTGTTCTCTCCCCCTGTGCCTGTGCTTATCTTAGGAGTTTTGGGTATGTGTGTGTGTACGTTTTGGAGATAAGATGCTGTTGGTAGCCTATTAAACCATCTTTGGAGTATAGCATGGAGGAAGTTCCATTTCTCTTCATCTGCATTAACATACACATCATCAGCTCCAAGTGGGCTCTATGTAATCTTTACCCAAGTTTCTAGTCCTGTATTTACTTATTAAGTAAATATTGAAATAAGGGAGAGAGAACCAAATTTCCAAAATAATCTTCCTTAAGATCTATGACTTTGATGTCATCCTGAAATTACAGCAGTGTACATTCTTCGCCTAAAAATCTGCGCATATATTGCTCTATTTCTCACAATAAGAACAGTTGCATTACTGTAGTTAACTTTGATTAATTCCTAGCCAATTCATAGTATTAAATGATCATTAGGTCTGGTATTAACTATAAATACTGGTTTAGGTTTATTTGTTTCTAATTGCTGTGTTTCTTTACTTTTATTTTGATAGAGACCTACCCTGCAGCTGACTGTTGTGGAGTAACAGTCATATAAAATGCTTTCTGAATTTTGAGGAAGTTCGTCTTCTGTTCTGATCTCTAGCTAATATTTCCTTTGCTCTGTTTATCTTGCCTGATAAATGGGAACCATCTCAATCACACAGGTCTTGTGTGATTTCATTGTGTTCAATCTGCTTTCTTAAAGAACATTTCCATAGTTTACCCTTTCTGTCTTACAGCTGAAATAACTTTTAAAGCACCATCTAACTTGAGCAATTGCTTTCTACCAAAAAACTGTTTTCCTTTTTATAAAGTGGATGATGTTCCCTGAAGAAACTGCAGGATTTCAGGAAGCACACATTATTCAAATGCTTGGTGAGAAGAAGCAGGTCTGCAGGGCATTGAAGTATTACGAATAAAAAGGGAAAATTACAGTGCTTCATTTCTTCCAAGCTGCTGTGCTTTGTTGCTCATTCTGAAAAGTCCTGTCTGTACCCTTCCAGGTTCTGAGATATACAACAGGAATGCATTGGTTTTATAGGTAAATTTACCCTAACATATATCTACATATATGTCTACATCTCTCTCTCCCTCTCTCTCTCTCTCTATATATATATATATAGCGTAGTACAAAACCAGATCCTCACAAAGGAACACACGTGCCAAAATTAATTTGCTAGATACTGTGTTTGATACGAAATAATTAAATTTTGAGTTCTAACTAACCAGTAGTCTTAATCAAGACAGGTGGTAGTTCTAATAAATAGCTCTTCTGCACAAAGTAGTTTGATTCAAACAAATCAATCTGTACAGTTGTTTTCAAGTATTGTACATTTTACCTTATTATTTAGTTGAACATCATTTTACCTTATTTCTTTTTTTTATTCCAATTCTACCTTAATGGTTATTACTAATAAAAGGACTTGTAACTCCATATTCTGCCAAATCTAGAGGTGATTTATAAAACAGTTCATGTTTCATATGGATAAACTAGGCCTAAACCCCCGGAAAACAAAGCAACAAAACCAAAACTCAACTGTGGTAATGCTGTTTCACTCAATAAATTCTCTTTTAAAAATTCAAGGTAAACTTTTTGTTTCTTATCTTGGTCAGTAAATGTTTCTGCATTGTTCTTGTAATTTTAATTTCAGGAGGCTTTTCTTTTTGAAACCTTATGAATTCAGGGCAGGAAAAACTGTTTCCTACGTCAATACAAATACAGAGAGAACGAGGGGGTACAAAACCAAGGCCAACACACAAAATGTTCTGCAAATCTCAGATCTCAGGAGGGAAGTCTATAGTTGGACCATGGATGGAGCAGGTGCATTGTCAGAATACGTCACAGGTACTACTGCTGTAATGAAACTACAGAATATGCTTTTCAAGTGTGTTGAGACAGGATCTCTCAAGTCAAACATTGCTGTAGTTATTAGGCAGATCGATAAGCAGTGTTATCTCTGTGGATTAGAGTAAATTTCCTATAGTTCTGCAATGTAGCTAGGATTTCCTAGATATCAAGGTTATTACAAACCAAAAAGACTCAGACTAATTTGACTTTATGTAGTTTTATCTAATATGCCCTGAGATTTTAGAATTATGTCTGTTTAAGCTGAGGTAAATATGAAAGGCTTTTTTCTTTGAACCAACAACTGAAATTCAATTGCAATGAAGCCTTTTATATACACTTGAGAGTCTGCTTGGGTGGTAACATTATTCAACCCCACCGGGGAAGGTGCAAACTGTATCTCTGAGAAGCTGACTTAGACTCTCATTCCTGTATACTGTGGTGGGCTGTTTAAGCAAATTGCTTCTTAATTACAGGGTTCTCCTTGATAACAGTGAGAAAAAATAGGTTTGGACAGTATCGATTCCAAGCACTTTTGTTCTTCTTTGGGGACATTCCCAGCCAGCAAAACATTCACTCATGATGGTCAGATAAAACAGCTTAAGTTCACCCCATGCTTAATTTAATCAATAGGTGCCTATTTACTTTGCAGAATGGTGGCAATGTTAATTTAGCCCTGGGAAATCATCATCACGTGTCTCTGAGGTAGAACAGAAAACAAGTTTTGGTTAAATATTTGCAAGCCTATCCAGGTATCTTGAATTTTCCCCAGTTGTTTTTTAAAAGAGTGTAGTTCTTTCATAATATTAATTTTGGCAAGTTTCATCCATCTTTTCTTAGCTGCATACGAGCATTCTCTCTTTGTAAGCATTTGTTTTGAAACTTAATAATTTTCAGCGAGAGCTATATGTTATCCTGTATCATTCTGTATCACTGGTAGTACTGGAAACAGCCATTGTGGGCTAATGCTGGGTTTGGGTTTGGAAGGCCTTTGATGTAAAATTTCACCTTCAGAATATTTACCAATGTAACAGATTCTGTTAGATGAAAGAGTAATAGTATAACTTCTTAGGGAGAAATAGGGATAAAGTGAGATTAAGTGCTCTGCACCCTTCTGTAGTATGCTCCAGATGTAAAGCTCTACAATGAACAGCACTGAAGAGCATAACACAGATAGTCTGTCAGTCTAACTGTAAAAGGTCATCTGTGTAGTACATTTTCTAATTATCTGAGGTGAATGATTTAAATTCAGAATAAACAATAATGCAGGTGTTTGGGGGTTCTGTTTGTTTGTTTGTTTTTTAAAACCTGTTCAGCCTGGAGAAGGTAAGGCTCTGGGGAGGCATTCGAGCAGCCTTCCAGTACCTGAAGGGGCACCTAGAAGAAACCTGGAGAGGGACTTTTTGTAAGGGCCTATAAAGAAAGGACAAGGGAGAATGGCTTTAAACTGACAGAGAGGAGATTTAGATTAGATGAGAGGAGGAAATTCTTCACTGTGAGGGTGGTGAGGCACAGGCACAGGGTGCCCAGAGGAGCTGTGGCTGCTCCATCCCTGGCAGTGTTCAAGGCTGGGTTGGATGGGAGTTTGGGCAACCTGGTCTAGTGGAAGGTGCCCCTGACCATGGCAGGAGGGTTGGAACTGGTTGATCTTGAAGGTCACTTCCAACCCAAACAATTCTGTGAATCAATGTAAAAGCCAACAAACATGCCAACTACAAATGAATAAAGATTTGCATACAGATACATCTGACGCGCAAGCTACGTTGTCCAGTTTTGGCTTTTGGGTTTCTTTTTTTGCATTCTGCATTTTCTCAGTTGTGAACTTTTCTATTTGCTACAGTAACAACACAGTATGGAAAGTGAAACATTTTGAGATTGCATTTTGAGGACTTGAAATTCCCTCACCATATTACTGTTACTTTTATAGATGCTGTGGCAGCAAGTCCATTAGCAAAATAAACAAGGACTAGAGTGGGAGCTGATGAAATGAACATGGAATACAAGCCAAAGCAGGTAAGACAAGACTGCAGACTAGTCAGTGGGCTGACAGTGCTTGAGCAAGGATCTGTTAGCACCTGGGTGATCCTTTAGAAGTGAGAAAACCAGTGAGCTAATAATAATTATTATAAACATAAAAATAACCAGAATCCTAAAATTTTATTCTGAAAAGCAAGGAAAACATGGAAGAAAAAGGTCTGTGGCTAGATGGGGGATATTGCAAGTAGAGATGATTGTATTTTTGGAACGTAAATAAAACTTGTTCGCAACAGTATTGCAGTAGTGACCAGCAGAGCTCCCGTCATGGACAGGTGATATGGCTCAGTGTCAAGAATCAAATGAAGGTCGATTTGGCTGCAGTGCAGATCACATCACTGGTGTCAAGATGCAGTACAGGTTGGCATTTACGAGGCTTCCTTCATAACTATTTCCAGCATCTGATGTGATAAGGGAGGATATAAGAAAGCAAAAGGATCAGTTGTTATAGGCTTGTGCCTATAGAATAGTAAAATTGATTATGAAAAAAAAGGGGGGGGAGAAGAAAAATACTCCTGTTGTGGTCTTTTTCCACATCTTTTTTTCTAACTAAAGAGAGCCTTTGTAGAGAAACTAGCCATGGGGTTTGTAAATAATGTTTAAATTCCTACAACAAAATATATCTTACATACCAGTGAGAGTTGTTAAAGAAATCATAATTGAGTGGTGTCATATTGTGCTCATCTTTCAGTTTTGACCATTCAATTTCACATTATGCATGAAATTTCATTCTATGAAATGAAAATGAACCAGTTTATTTCCACGAGTGATCCATATCAGCATTTTTATTTTATTTTTTTTTTTTTTACACTATGGAGATTAGATTAATACTCCTTTTGGCTCTGGTCTGCAAAGTCAGTGCTACATCCGAGTTATGCTACATCCAGTTGCATCGCATTTAATACTAACAAAACCTTGCAATTACAGAAAAGTGATGTAATTTAAAGAATGTGATTTTAAATTAGCTTTCTCTGGACAAAGGACTTGCTTCTCCAGTTGCAAGATGCATAATTGAGAAAAAAATACTATAGTTAAAATGTTCCTTGTATGTATTTCTTGTAATGAAGTCTTGCATTGCAAACATAAATGCGCATTAACCAGAAATTTGGATTCTGAATGGCACTGCATGCTTTAATTAAGGTCTTTGTTAACGGTATTTAAATTTTTGTTGGTCTTAGATCTTTTTTCCCTTATAATTTTACTTTTGGAAAGAAATTATCCTATGCTTCTGTTTCAAATACTCATGTACTAAGATTCTGATCTTTAACAAATTGGGGTTTTATAAGTTATATCTCTGAAGTCAGCATGATGTATTTGTCAATAAATTATAAAATGTGTACTTGAAAATGTTCCTAAACTGTGGAAAAGTCAGGAAATACAGTTTTTAAGCATTGGAACATGCACATAGAAATTCAATCCTAGGTTTGAGTAGCCCAGCACATTCCTTTGGTTCCAAAGGCAGTACTGTCCCAGAGAAATGACAGGTCACCGAACACTTGAATAACTATACAAAGCTGCGTTTTAAATCTGTATGTGAAGAGATTCAACTGTGCATATTTCTGGAGCTTTGCACCTGTGTATTGAAGTGATTGCACATAATTAGCAATGTGATTATGAAATATATTTTCACATACTGCATATAATTAGACTTACAGAAACACAGTACATTTAGAATATTTTAATGTAGATAAACTTTGAGGGCAAAAATGAAGAGTTATTAACAAAATGCAAATTGCTTAACCCCTAATGTACTAGCTTCTGCTAATGGTATCTCCAGTATCCATTTTCTGCTAAAGGGGTTCCCAGCCATGCAAGCTTACCACAGTGGTGAGGTAAGAGCTGGGGGCATGTGCTGTGGAGGGTTTTTTCACCCCTTCCCAGTGCTGCTGAAGCAGTGATGTGCAGTTCCAGGCTATGGGACGCTGAAGATACAGGAAGGAATAAGGCAACAGAATTAATGCTATATGTATGATATCTTGATGCATACTCTCTAGAATATCTTTGTCACTGAAATAAAATGGTCATGCACCTAGACAGATATTTGGCTAACTTCTAAGATTATACACAGGTATGTATGGTAATCATGTATCACTAATATCTCATCTTAAACTAAAGGAAAATTATGGGTATCTATTAGTTATTAAAGCTAGGTTTCAGACTGGAAACCTCATCTTTATTTTGGTTTTCCATTATTCTTTTGACATGACTTCCTAGATTAAATGAAGCTAAATCAGAAATACACTGCCAGTACTGATTTTTCACATTTGTTATACTGCTGATTACACTATAATTTTGGTAACTGACAGTTATCATAAACAATTTACTATAATATATAGTATATAGGCCGATATACTTAGGCCTCCTGAAAGGATTAAGATTAAATGGTATGTATTTTCTATTATACTAAAGAATGAGGAGTCAGATCCTGCCTGCTGAAGCCCTCAGCAAACATTTCCAAAAGAATCTAAGTGTCTCGCTTCCAAAAGAAAGTGCAAGCTCCCATTTTCTCCACATTTTTTTCTATAAACTTGGGGTGATCAAGCACTTTATTAAAGGAATGCAATTATAAAATCTCTGGACAACTTGAATCCTACTATGAATACAGAATCATAGAGTCTATGATAGTATTTCTTAGCACTTAGGAAAAGGAATGACAATTATGTTTGAAACATCAGTATTTAAATAAAATAGCTTTACAGCATATGAATGTTTATGTTACAAACATCAACTAAAATATTTGAATGCCTGCTACTTCACAGTTATGCTTGTATGTAGCCACAGATGGGCATGCAGGGCTAGTAATTGTCTTGCAAATCACATTCTGGTATTTTACTCACCATCAGTGGCCTGTAAGCCACAGTGTGACTACACTGCTGTAAGCCACCTCTTACACCTTAGTGGCCTGTAAGCCACTACACTGCTGTAAGACACTCAAGGGCAGTTCTTGATCTATTGCAGCTTTTCTTTTGCCACAAAATGATATGCAGTCTTGCTAGTTTGTAGGTACATGCTTCTCTTCACTAAACCACTTTGACTTCAAGTGCCCTTAGACCCCTTGGCCAGACAAAGCACTTTGACCAACCTGTATTTTGATCTTCTTTTCTGCCAGCTGGAGAAATATTCTCTCGTTTTTTTGCCAATTCTTAATCTGAACAAACACTCAAGCAATCTTCACCTGAGCTCTCCCTCCAGATTTACAGTTTATTCATCTCAAACCTGTCACAGTGTTGAACAATTTTTCTTCCCTTTCATATTTCTTACCTTGTCATCGGCCTGTTGCAGACAGACTGCAAGGCCAAGAGATCCTTCCCTCTGCTGAGGGTTAGGGAAACTATTTGTATCTTGACAATTGCTGCCACCATTTGCTCTTACATATTAAAATCCCCAGTTCTCATGGTAATTACAGTCTTTAGCATACTTGAATCCAAGATGATAAGATAAATTAGTGCTGGAGGCAGATAACTCAAGCCAAGACTTCAATCTGAGTGTATCTAACCTGTTGCCTACAGTACTAGTGACTTTTCTGCACTATGACTTCTGTAGGTTGGCCAGATTTCAGGTAGCAGGAATACTTCACTGCAGCCCCAGCTGTGAAATAACTTACACCCCTTCATAATTAAAGCTGAATTCCTCTCAGCGTTTTCAAGAAGTCCATCTGAACTTTAAACTAATGACAGGAAGAGTATATCACTGATTTTTGAATCATATAATAGTTTGGCTTAGAAGGCACCTTTAAAAGTCATCTAGTCCAACCCTCCATCTTGGGGATCTTTGTACGGTTACAGAATAGATATTACCTTTCATACACAAATACACAAAAGACCAAATTTCTTTGTATGGTTATACGTTAGGGAAAAATCACTGATTACATGCCTCTAAGTGCTTACAGCAAGATAGGTAAATCAGAAAGAGTTAAGAAAAATCCCCAGTCAGGTGCTGGAGTACTTCTCAGGAAGGGTTGAATTGTTCCAAAACCCCCTGTAGTATAAAAAACTCCTGCACATCAAAAAGTGCAGTTCTTGAATTCAAACTTCAAAGTATCTAAGTCGGCTTGCTGAAATGAATCCAAGAAAGGCCTAGTAAGAAATAGCAGCAACCCAGAAAGCAATAACGGTTCTGAACTGGCTGTGATTTTCACTAAGCAGCTAGAGGTCAGTGACAAAAGAAAAGTTCAGACTGGTGAACAGCTGTGAAAGCCAGATAGGCGTGCTAGAAGTTGAGCCTGATCTACCAATCTACCATTTGCACTGCTTTTCTCCATTTTCCATCTGTATCCCACAGAGATCAGATGAAAGAGATGAAAGAATCTGAGATCATATACTACAGAAATAATTTTTTAGATCTTGAAGAAGGAAGTTTCTTGGAAGGGGAGACCTAGTGGATCATTTCTAATATTGTTTCAAATTTATTTCTCAGAAAACACTGAAGTTTCTAGATTTCATAGAAAGTTGTGATGGGGTATGGACCACATCTCTCCATAACACATCTAAAAGTCAATCCTGAAGGAAAAGACGAGCTATGGCCTGAACTTTGAAAACATGAGTAACTTGATTTCTAGATACAAGCAGAGGTGCTCAAGATAAACTGATAATGGGATAAGCTATATTTGATGGTGATTTCCTGAAAGGAAGCAAAAGGTTGTTGTGTGATGCTAGGAGGAAGAAATTGCTGTGATGTATATCACCAGGTGGCAGTCTTACACAGTCTTGCAATTCCTATACCTTAACTATATGAGAAGTTCTGGGGTCTTGAGAGGAATACTGATATGTCTATTTGTTAGCTTTTCTAGGCAGAAGGAAGCTTGGACCAATTTCAGAAGAGACAGATTTCTCTCTGCATTTATCTCCTTGACCTAAGTGAGCTCTTGGGTGGAAGCTTCAGTCTGGGAACTTGGGTGTTGACTTGGACACCTTAATCTTTAAACAAGGGAGTTTCTTACGTGCTGTTGGACTGTTCTGTACTGGGAAAAACAAAAAGACCATATGCAAATGCAGTAGCAATATCCTTTACATGATTGACAGTGGCTGGGTCAGTAACATTTCTACTTGTACTGAATCTGGAAAAATACACGTCAATGTGGTACAGATGAAGTGCTTTTGATATGTTATAGACACTCCAGAGTTTGCATTGTAAATATTGCAGTATTCAGAAGGCTGAGAGCTGGAAGAAATTTGTGTAAGTACATCTAAGTTCTTCTGTGCATGGAACAGAAATGGGAGAGCAATTTGCTGTGTCTGTCCTGCTAAATGCTTTCCTCAGGCTGTCTTCGTGTTGCAGTCTGGTTGTAAAGAACATAAATGAACAACCCTGTGTTTAGGGTTTTGGGGGTTATAAAAAAGAACCCTGCATTTCGTACCCTTTGCTTTCTCCCTTTGGTGCAGGACCAGCATTTGCTGCTAGTAATTTGATATTGCATCTTTCAATAACTGGAGCATTTGTAACTCCACTCAAAGTATGTTCCCACTCACCAGCTCTATCTGGTCATATCATGAAGCTGCACATGTCTTTTGAATGGCAAGAGTGGCCAGAGGCTCTTTGGTTAATTTGCAGACAAGGGTCACATCTTGCACCATTCTTGCTGTTCTGATTGTAGCTGACTAACACTGCTCATCTCTAGAGCCACCCCATTCTCTAGGCAGTGGACTCCAGTAAGCCCTGTGTGTGGCTCTAAATGGCAGAGATTCTCTTTGCTAACTAACGTACTGTAACTTCAGACTCGGCTTTGTAATATAACTTGGCTATGCCACAGTGCAAAAAGCAAGAGAAGACACAATTTTTTCTTCCCCAAATTAAAAACTGCAAATGCTCAGCAGTGTTGTCTACATTAGTAAATGAAACATGTTCACGAATGTTCTTGAATATTGAAGCTGAGTAACATGATGTCGTCTCACCTACACTGAAGCTGTAATCTTGGTCACTGAGTGCTGCTTGGAAATGACTTCTGGAATGGTTAGACTCCCAGACTGTGTCCAGGAGTTGGATGGGAGAGTGCTAGTTGGCACATGCCCAAACGCAGAGCATTTTCTCAGTCTTTTCTTTGCTAGAAGTTCATGTTGCAAAGCCCGGGAATGATCCCTAGTGCAAGAGCAAAAGATGAGCAAGTTACATGGTAGAAAGGAGACGTACCTATAAACATCTAGTTTTGCTATCTATTTAAAAAATGTAGCTTGAGGTTTTCTGAAATGTTCCTTTTTTTTTTTTTTGGAAACTATCTTCCCAACAACTGTAATTTAAAAAGGAAAAGTGTATTTTAATATTTCTAAAGAGCAGTTATGGTTTTAAACATTTAAACGAAAGAAAAATGACTAGAATCTTGGGAGTGATTTAAGATGTTCAAGTTGTTCTAGGTCAGTGTCTTACACTAGTAGAATTATGAATATTCAAAGCAGAATATAGATGATCTTTTCTCTCATAAGGAGAACATGTAGCAGTGCGTAAGGGATGACTTGCAGAAGCCACCGCATGTGGATTGGCACATAGGAGACATTGACTGAAAGCGTTGTTTCTATATTGTCTGTGTTCTGACTAAAGGAAATGAAAGGGGGTCATAGGTTTAATAAAGTTGTTACATCCAGAAGAAGGATGGCAAGCAGGAGAAGTGAAAATTAACAAGCCTCATAATGAACTGCAACTTTATGAGAAGATGGACTGATGACAGTGTAATGCATAAATCGTTTTAAAAGGAAGAACACATCACTCAGTGTGCCACTGGAGTAGAAGGTTCAGTAACTGCATGTACTAAAATTTAATCTGACAAAAAATAAGGGAGGTTTTTATTATAAACCTTGGAACAGATTAATCCATGAGAGATAACTGAAGTTAGCCTGCCTTTATTAATTTAACAATTTGTATCCTTGTGACAAGAGAGACACCTGGGACTTGCTGCACAATGAATAATTAGTTTACTGGAAATCTCAACTGGCTACAAGCATTGAAACAGCTCAGGTCAAGAGGTGATAAATAATTTAAAGAAACCAGTGTAAGTTAGGTGTCACTTTAATTTTACATTAACAGGTCTATTAGATGCTAAACTTGTCAGACAGGTAATTGCTAAATGAGATCATACTTTTGTACCTTTGCTTCATAATATCATTTGCTTACTCATGCATTTTGTACAAACCTTGATGTTGGCACTGACAGTGTTTCACATGTCCATTGGTTCAGACTAGCAAATGTTGTACTGACCTTTAAAATAAATGGTAGGTATGCCTATTTTTATTTTTAGTAACTCTGAAAATGTGCTGAGTGTTATCTCAGAACTGGCAAGGAGAAGGAAAATACTGTCTTGGAATTCCAAAATAATCTTGTGTGCACAGTTTCACATGTCGGCATATCTCTGGTAGAGATGACAGTATAGCAGGCATGTAAGTATTAATAGGTGAAAGTATTCTGCCTGAAATTGTTACAAGGAATAAGTGCATTTCAAGATTATTTTATTTGAATGCTTGGTGAACTCTGAGCTCTATGCTGACAGCATAGGATCTCGGAGAACTACTATGGTAGAAACAAGAGAATTCCAAATCTTAGTAATTGTTTAATTTTGAAATCCAGATAAACTACACTCATTTTGTAACAGTAAAGAGTATCTCAAACATAGTTTGTAACTGACTTTGGATGTTCCTTGTAGTTAAACTCTCACTGGAGATTTACAGATGAATTATATTTGAAAGGGAAAATGTTGGGACTGAACAGTGTTGCAATTTTTAGGGCTTCATTTTGAACCCAGCCATGTTCCCATTAAATCAATGCAAACACGACTGTGTTCAAAATGACCCTTACCATCGCTTCATTGATGCTAATGAGTTACAGCCATTGACTTCTAAAGAAACTAGCTGGTTTTATTAAAGCTTAATTCCACAGAGCCTTGCACAGTAATGTGGATCTCTATAAAGAGAACATAAAATGCTACCAAATGAAAATGCTACATTCTCTGTGTAGGGATACTTGGCTCCTGCTGAGTAGCAGGTCAAGGGAGGAGATTCTCCCCCTCTAATTAGCTCTTGTGCGCGTTCAGCTCTGGGGCTCCCAGCACGAGAGGGACATGCTGGACTCAGGCGAGTCCAGAGAAGGGTCATGAAGATGCTCAGAGGACTGGAGCACCTCTCCTGTGAAGGAAGGGTGAGAGAGTTGGGCCTGTTCAGCCTGGAGAAAATAAGGCTCCAAGGAGACCTTAGAGCAGCTTCTAGTACCTAAAGGGGGCCTACAAGAGATCTGGGGAGTGATTTTTTTCAGGGGCATGTAGTGACAGGACAAGGGGGAATGGCTTTAAACTGACAGAGGGGATATTTAGATGATGTATGTCATGGTTTGAGCATGTTTTTGAGGGTGTTTTTGTTCAAGGTTTTTTCCAGCCAGGTGGAGGAGGGGAGGCCGGGAGGAAGGAGAGACAGGACACCTGACCCAGGCTAGCCAATGAGGTATTCCATACCATAGCACGTGATGCCCAGGATGCATACTGGGAAAAAGAAAGCTGGAGGGAGAGAGCTGTAGAGGAAAATGGAGGAGAGAGCACACGGTGCTCGGCCGGGCAGGGTGGAGTGAGTTATGGGTCGGTGGCTGGTGGGGTGTTGTATTCTTTTCACTTGCTGTTTGCTGTATCATTATTATTTGTAGTAGTAAATGGCAGTAGGGGTTTTGTGTTATGCCTTAGCAATTAAACCGTTCTTATCTCAATCCGTGGGGGCTACATTCTTTGGATTCTCCTTCCTAACTCTCCGGGAGTAGGGGGACTTGGTTTAAACTACGACATTTTTGGCGCCCAACGTGGGGCCCGAGGGTTTGAGATAAGAACAGATCTGAGCGGATTTATGGTCTCTTGTCACAATGCTGATTTATTGGCTCTTAGAGGTTTTTCTCTGGATCTCGCTGTTTCGGGATTTTGCCGGGTACTTTGTGTATGGACTGGATGTGTTTGTGTCGGAGGCTTGTAATACGGTGGGGCTCCGGCAGCAGGGGGGGATGGACGTGGCCGTGGACTTGGACTTGTACCAGGCCGTCCCGCTGCTCTTCGCCGTCCTTGTCCTTATCCTCTTCGTCGCCTGTGTGGAGCTGCGTGAAGCCAGGAAGGAGCGGCCCCGGGAGCTGCCGGCAGCTGAGGCTGCCAGGGAGAGCGGCACGGGGAGCCAAACGGCTGTGGCAGAGCAGCGGGAGCAGGCGGGGGAGGAGCGGAGCAGGACGGTAGCTGAGCAGCGGGATCAGGCAGTGGGGGGGGTGAGTCCTGCGGCCGTTCCCAACCCTCTGACGGCCGAGAGTGTCCCCCAGAAGTCTCCCGCCGAGCCCCAGCAGGATGCAGGAGACTACGCAGCACTTCCCAGCAAGGCAGAGGAGGAACCGAGTCCTGCCGCCGTTCCGAACCCCGCAGCATCCGAGAATATTCCCCGGAAGTCACCCGCCGAGCCCCAGCAGGATACAGGAGACCAGGCAGCATTTCCCAGCAAGGCAGAGGAGGAGGATCCGAACTCGGGAGAAGAGAAGCTGATAGTGGGAGAGCTGGCAAGCACGGCAGCTACATCAGCCCCAGTGACAAGTGCAGCAGCAGCACCTGAGAGTTCTGATGGTTTTGAATGGCTTTTGGGTGCCCTTGGGACCTGCCTGCTGATTGTAATGGTGATCGGCATGTTGGCACACACACAGAGTGTGTTCTACCCACGGCCATTTTGTCTGATCCCAAAAGTTAAGCAGAGTCAGGTCTGGGTCTTGTCTAGGGTTAGACAAGGATATAGGAGCACCAGGAGAGTGTTCCCAAGGCTGGACAGTCATGAGTGGCAGGGCATGTGGGACAGTATGGCCAGGTATCTGATCCACTGGGCCCCTCCAGTGCTTTGGAAGCATTGGAGGTGGAAGGCAGTTGTATGGAGTCCCCAGCAGCAAGCTGTAGAACTGCTGAAGGGGACAGTGAATGATTTTGAGCCTGGTGGGCCCAGATACTTCAGGCAATCAGTCCAGAGATGCAACATAGAGATGTCTCATGATCGAGGGGTGGACTTAAGAGTGATGGTGTATTCGAAAAGTAGGATCTGGGCATGACGTGAATGGTATGGAATAAGGGGTGGATAATGTCATGGTTTGAGCATGTTTTGAGGGTGTTTTTGTTCAAGGTTTTTTCCAGCCAGGTGGAGGAGGGGAGGCCGGGAGGAAGGAGAGACAGGACACCTGACCCAGGCTAGCCCATGAGGTATTCCATACCATAGCACGTGATGCCCAGGATGCATACTGGGAAAAAGAAAGCTGGAGGGAGAGAGCTGTAGAGGAAAATGGAGGAAGGAGCACATGGTGCTCGGCCGGGCAGGGTGGAGTGAGTTATGGGTCGGTGGCTGGTGGGGTGTTGTATTCTTTTCACTTGCTGTTTGCTGTATCATTATTATTTGTAGTAGTAAATGGCAGTAGGGGTTTTGTGTTATGCCTTAGCAATTAAACCGTTCTTATCTCAATCCGTGGGGGCTACATTCTTTGGATTCTCCTTCCTAACTCTCCGGGAGTAGGGGGACTTGGTTTAAACTACGACATTTTTAGATTTTTGAAATGCTGTCACTTTATTAGAGCATAGATGGTATCTATCAATAGGAGATCAATGTCGTGGTTTAAACCCTGTGAGGGTGGGAAGGCACTGGAATGGGTTGCCCACAGAAGATGTGTTCAAGGCCAGAGCTTTGAGCAACCTGGTCTAGTGAAGGCGTCTCTGCCCATGGCAGGAGGTTGGGACTGGAAGAGGTTTAAAGTCCTTCCAACCCAAACCATTCTATGATCATTAGATGCAGGTTCGTTCTGGAGACTCCAACTGCTATTCAAGCTAGGGCCATGTTCCTTACAGCTTGGTGTGTAACTACACACCCTGTATGCAAGTGGGAAGAACTGGGTGGTGGTTGGATGTACAATGGTTGTGATGTAGAGCATGGTCCACAAACTGTCATTAGAAGTATTAAAATTCATGAGTAAAAGCTTGTCTTTGAAAGCTGCATTACACATTAACTCATATGGGTCTTCAAGTAATTTTTGCTAGTTTCAGAAAAAGGAGTGCTTTCTAAAAGTCAGGTTTTAAATTAAACCTCATTAAATATATTTTTACTTCTCCTGTACATCCTTTCTGTTCACTAAAAAATATTTTTTATAATCTTCACGAATCAGTTACGATCTTGAGTAAATTTAAATAAATAAGAATTTTAAATATAGCTAAAATGCACAATTTATCTGTTTAGCAAATTTAGCTCTGATCTTTTCATGGAGATGGACGTACAGTGTCATTTATGTCTTTAATGAGAAAATCTTAAATTCTAATAGCATATCTGTATCTAAAAGCATTATGAGAGATAGTTCAGTCAAAATGTTCTAGCAGTGCTTTTATTCCAGATACAAATTTACCCTCAGAAGGCTTGCTAGTGCTGTTCTGTTACTGAAACAAGGCTATATTTAATGTTCCTGTTTTTTGGAGGTTTGTTTTTTGTGGTTGTTTGTTAGGTAATGAATAGGCTGAGGTGAGAACAAAGTGATTCTTCCATGTATAAATATTTACATTTCTCTGGGGTAGGCTGTCACCCAGTAAAAGACTGAGGTTAAAAGGTAACCTCAGTAAGTCCACACTTGGCAGGAGGCACTGGGAGTCTGAAAGCAGGGGAGCACCGTGGTGGGCAAAGCAAATAAAGTCCAAGTCTCCCTAGGGGGAAGATGGATGCTCTGCTGCTCCTGGTGGCAATATGGTGATTTTCCAAGACAAAAATGCTGTTTTCCACTTTGGTAAGAGTGAGTGGGTGCACACCTCTTGTCATTATATGAAGAAGACTGAGTAGATTCATTTGACACCACCTCTGCATTTTTTACATTTTTACCATGTAACCTATGGCTTTCTCCTTAGAAAATCTCACTGAAGATAAAAATGCATTTCTTTTGATATCTTTGCATGACACAAGAATTTGCTGCTCTCAGACTTTTACCAATGTAAAACCTTAACAGTGCTGTGTGACTCTGGAAATGTGTATGTGTGTGCTATATGTTTGTGTGCTTGACAGCGGGTGGTACATACCCTTGATCTGGTAGCAACTTCTGGAACATTTCACAACATTCTTTTGTTTAGACTAATTTTTGGTAATTTCTATTATTTCTGGCAAGCTTTAATGGGAGCTGATACTCTGTTCCAAGAGCCCAAATACTCTAACTTTCTATTTAAAGATCTTCAGTTTAAAGTACATTTGTGCAACTGTTTTTTTCAAGTTCCAAAGTTAAATGGTCCCATAGGAAGGCTTTACTCTTCTGTTACCAGCCTGCTAGAGGTGAAGTTGTCTTTGGAGTTAAGTGAGAAAGTTGCTTTAGCACTGTCAGATATCTAATTAATCCCTCAGTAAATAAAGGCATTCTGTAATTAAATAACTGAGATGTGCAATCAGTTCCAATATGAAATGCTTTGCATAGTAATGTACTATTATCCAGGAGCTGTATGAGGCTTGTGTTTGGATATGAAGTGTAACAGATACTTAAAACCACAGAGAACTCACCACAGACAAAACAGTGGGTTGTGGGGTTTTTTTTGGCAAAGCTCAGCTGAGTGTGACCTGTAAGCTGAATGTCACTGTGAGAGTGGCGAGGCACAGGGTGCCCAGAGAAGCTGTGGCTGCCCCATCCCTGGCAGTGTCCAAGGCCAGGTTGAATGGGGCTTGGAGCATGTGGTCTAGTGGAAGGTGTCCCTGCCTGTGGTAGAGGGGCTGGAACTAGGTGAGCTTTAAGGTCCCTTCGCACCCAAACCATTCTACGACTGTGAAGTCAGTAAACAGCACAGATTCAGACTGAGGATTGTGGTAAATATGTTAAGTGTCTTGAAAAACCAACTTTTGAAAACGAAATAAATCAACTTTTGGGACTTTAATAAAGGGGAATCGATGTTACTGCCTCAGCGAGATAGTGTTTTGCAAAGTCTGTTCAGCTTGTGCGCCTGTGCTTTGAAGGCCACAAGAACCAACAGCACTGCAGATCATTTAATCTACAGTTAATCAGCTGTGTAGTCATTATGTTGTCCAACAGTTATATGAAAACCACTGGGGTTGTAAACACGGGCTTGGAACTGCAGAGAGCACAAGACACACACACACACACAACCCCCAAGCCAAAATAACGGGATATGACTGAGTTTACAATCCAAACCACACGTTATTTACTTCGGTGGCCCCCACGAACCGCACACGGGCCTGAAGGGACGCGAAGCGGTGAGAGAAGCCAACCCGCGCTCGGCAGCCCCTCGCGCGCCGCTTTGCTGCGGGCACTGCCGGGAGCGCCGCTCACCTGGCGGAGCCCCCTCGTTAATCCCATTGGCTGCCTTTCGCTCCGCCTCTCTCGCCTCATTGGCTGCTGTGGCGTCCCCCCCTTGGTCGTCACCCGCGCGCGATCGCTCTCCGTCCGATACCTGGAGGGGAGCGAGGAGGGACTCCCACCACCCCCGTTCACTGGCCGCCCTCTCTCATTGGCGACGGAGCCGGCGTGCCGGGCTTCGCCATTGGCTGCTCAAGCGGCCGGCTTTGCCCCGATTGGCTGGCGGGCGGGGGCCGAGCGGTGTGCTTGGGCTGGAGAGTTGCCGGCGAAGCGGAGTCTGTGGTGCTGGCGCCGCTGCCGCCCAGCCAGCAGCGCGTGGCGGGCTCGGCGCGAGGCGCTCCCCGCTTCGCCTCAGCCGCGGGGAGCGGGATGGCCGCCTCGGGCGGGCTGCGGCGCGGCGCGCTGCGCTGAGGGGAGCGGAGCCCAACCTCAGCCGCCTGCCAGGACCATGCGGTCGGGAAGGGAGCCGGGAGAGCCTCGGCTGCGGGATCCGAGCGGGGCGGCCGTCCTGTCAGCGCCCGGCAGCGCCTGATCCCGCGCCGCGCTGCCCCCCGCGCACCGCCATGGACGAGCGCTTCAACAGGTGGCTGCTGCCGCCGCTGCTGGCGCTGCTCTTCTTGCTCATCGTCTACCAGTATGTGTCGCCCGCCTGCCCCGGCGCCGCCTGCGCCCGCCGCCCGTCGGCCTCCGCTGCCCGCCGTGGGGGGGGCCCGGCGGAGCGGGAGGAGGAGGAGGCGGCCGCGGGTACCGCGGAGGAGGAGGAGGCGGCGGAGGCAGCGGCGGCGCTGCCGCGGCTGGTGGCCAAGTTCCCTTTCGCGCGGGGGGAGCTGTGTCGGCGCGTGCGGTTCGACATGCGGGGCCGCGACGTGATCGTCTTCCTGCACATCCAGAAGACAGGCGGCACCACCTTCGGGAGGCACCTGGTGCGCAACATCCGCCTGGAGCAGCCCTGCTACTGCCGCGCCGGGCAGAAGAAGTGCGCCTGCCACCGGCCGGGCGGCGACAAGGACACGTGGCTCTTCTCCCGCTTCTCCACCGGCTGGAGCTGCGGGCTGCACGCCGACTGGACCGAGCTCACCAGCTGCGTGCCCGCCGCCATGGAGCGCCGCGGCTGCACCGGCAACCGCACCCTCAGGTAAGTGCCGGCCGCGGGACTCGGCGGCAGTAAGGAGCGGTCGGGGGAAATGAATAAATAAATGCTGGTTAAAAAGGCTTCTCTCCCAGAGGAGGTTCTAGGTTGGGCTGTTTCTCGCCCTGGTAACTGGAATGCGCTCGCTTCGCCTCAAACTTGCGCTGATTCCCCCCAGCTCGTATACAGCTGCCTTTTGCACACGGCAGCACGGGAGAAACTGTTGCTGGGGCTTGTGCAAGTTTCTCCTGTCTGTATGTTGTTCGGAAACTTGTATTTATCAAAGCGTTACACTCTTCTGCATAAGAGTGTCTCTGAAGAATCTAGTGGATGGCTGCAGCAGCTGCGTGGTGTAATAGCGGAGTCTGAACTGTCCGGAAGCCCTTAAACTCTCCCCGTGTTTCTTGTTGGCAGATAGGCTGGTTCTCTGCTTGCCGCTGTGTACTGATGGCTCGCTGTATATGAGAGCTGAAAGTCAGGAGGCGATGTGGGCTCAGGCTTTGAGCAGGGAGCGCAGTGCTAGCGGAAAAATAACACTGTAAATGTTCTGTTGATCTGAGGACAGCGGAAAACTTCTGAATGTCATGTGCGTGCTGCCTCTCTGCGTTTATTTTGTATTGTGCTTTTGTTGTGTCTCGCAAAAAGTCTTGTCGATGGAAATGTGGAAATTGTGCAAATCCAAGGTTGTCAGATGGGTAATTTCGGTACGAGATAGCTCTAGGTGATTCAGTAAGTTTTGGGGTTTGTTCTGATTAATTTGACATTAAATCAGATGTTCAGGCTAATATTAGATTCTCTCTTTATCTGTATGATAGATTTTTGAGTGTGTGTAGTGAGAAGTCACGAGTTGAATTCTCTCTTAAACCTTTGCAATGCAATGATTGTAACTTCAACAGCTGGAAAATAGGAAACCTTGGGTTTTTTTTGTTATAGTTTCCTGATAATTTACACTCGTTCATTTTACTGTCCATCTTAATTGCATGATTTGGCAAAGTTTAACTTTTCATTCAGGACTACTCAGACTTTGTGTTTTGTGCCTCGTAATTAAGAACGCACACAGTCCATGACGTATGTGGGCTCATGTTCTCAGTGTCTTTTCATCAAGATGATAAAATTGATTGTTGTGGCAATTTGAAGGTTATTTAACATGAACCTTTGATGTTCATTCTCTCTCATATTGCAAAGCTAGTCCCATTTAGCATGACTCCAGTCAGTATAATTTGAATTTGTCATTGATGGTTGTGGACTTGGACTGTACTTGCAGAATACTGTTAAGGTAGTTCACACAATTTTGTGTAAAATGTTTAGCTGGAGATAAGTGCACATATTGGTGTGCTAATGGAAGAGAGATGCTGTGAATGTCTTGACAGACAAAATCACTTGGTGTTAACTGTACAGGTTTAAGGAATATTCAGTAAACTTGTAATGTTAATCAGGGACATAAGAAGGAAGAGTAATATTCATGGAAGTGTCTGAAAATATATAATCTGCCACTGAAGTCCTTTCTCCTCTTATGAAAAATACTAGTAAGAAAATAACGGAGTGTTAAATGAAATTGCAAAGATCACATGTGAACAGTAGAAGTGGAGTAGTGGCTTCAGTACTCTTAAATAAAAAGATGATTACGTGAACTAAACTTAAAACTTTGACTTGAATTACAAAGCAAGTCGTAGTGATTGTTTGGTGGATAATCCGTGATTTTTTTTGATTGAAGGCAGACATGTAGTGACATTTTGCCATCACAACTTAGTACTGCTTTCTTAAACGTTTAGTTAGTGAATCATTTGGTTAGTGTGGCATTGCACTTCTTGGTCTTTATGTAAGTGAGGAAAATGAGTAATTATTTGTTGCATTGTTTTATTACCCATTGCTTATTGTATTACAGACACCTTTTCACTTTCCCCTTTATTTTCTCTTTATAATCAGATAGCTTGACTTAAGCTTTTCAAAGAGCTGTAAAATGAATCAGATAACCCCGAAGTGGGGTTTGTCTCTGCTGTGAATATCTTTGCTCCTGGTAAAGTTGGTTTCAAGCCTAAACTACTCTGCTGGAGTACTGTACTATTAGAGGCATGCATCTAAGCCTTTTTTTTAAATATTTGAACTGAGAATTGAGAATGAGGAGACGATATGTCAAAAATAGGCAAGAAACTAGCATATGTGTCTAACATAAAACATACTGATTATTTTCAAGTCATCCTTTAAAGCTTCTGAATGTATTTGAGGCATTAGAATTCCTTAAATAGCTCAACGTTTCTACTTTCCAACTATGGAGTCAGCAAATAAGGCTAAATTGGTTAAATATCTGACAACGAGTTTTTTTCTGAGCAGGACACACTATGTTATGAATTTGGTACCAAGGTATTTGATCTCTTGTGCCATGTGTTTGATGAAGTGAGGATGCTGTTAAGTGTATTTTGGATTATTTTTTTTGTTTCTCCTCATAGCAGGAGAAGCAAAAAATGGGATTTTCTTCAGATCTCTATTTATGTAGCCTGTCTTTTGCTACATAGAGGGAATAAGGGATTTAGAGTGTAAATCTCCACATTCAGAAAATTTGCTTCTTACATGGCTGGTAATAGAGTAAGATAAGTAAAAAATTAAACAAGTGGCTCTCAGAAGTATTTTCTTTGCTATTTTGTTGTGAACAAGTTAGATTAGGTCCTACCTTTTAATGCAGGTCTTTAGAAGAGTTCATGAAGAAACTAGAATTCATGGGGAAGGCGTTAGCTGGCAGGGAAAGGAGGATCTTGGAAGGTATGTGAAGCACCACCTTACCTTACCTCACCTCACCCTGGGGATCTTTGTCTTTCATGAGCAGTGTGTTTAAAGATGTTTTACTTCTGAAATCCCCTCAGGGTTTTAGAGAGACTTTATCTCTTTTTTTTTTTTTTTTGTTTCTGATGTTGGTGTCTTGAAGTCTCAGGTCCCAGGAAAGAACATGGGAGAAACTGCTGCTGTGGCCCAGCAATTTGAACTTCTTAAAGCCCAAGCACCAGCTCTGATTTAGGTCTCACTGGACCTTTACCTCTGCCTGAGTGAATGGTATGAAGTGATCTGTGCTTTCATCCCAGTTTAGGTACTTCAGTAGGAAAATTTGTTTGTCTATGTGTTGGACGCTGTTGTGAAGTTGTAGAATTATTTTTTTTGGTAGAATCAGAGTTATCCTTTTGAATGTCATTACTTAAAAAAATCCCAACAAAACAAAACCAGGAACCAAACCAACCATTTTAGACTTTATTTCTTCAAACATTTGCATGTTTTAATTTTCAGGATACAAGATGTTCTGCTGAAATACCTGCTGAAGTGTTTACTTTTCATACTAACTTATGGCTTTCACTTTTACAAGAGCTCCTGTCTGGATAATGAGGACATGGGGAAGGGCATGCAGCTGATGCAGTTTAAAATTAAATTCTTACTAGCTCAGTTTTCAGCTCATAATTTCAAATAATTAGTGTTATCCAAGCAGTGGGACTTTTTCCATGAAGATGCAGTCAGGTTCACTTGGGAGTTCTTGCATCGCTAGGATAGCCCTCCATGCATTTAAGAGCAGTTAGTGCTATGCATTGTGTCTACAACTTGGGTTATTTACTTTACCTCACAAAAATAGCTGCTACACAAACCAGTAACTGAAACTGGGGTGTAATCCTTTTTTGAAGGAACAGTCTTTTGTGTCTTTGCTTTGTCCTCTCAAAATCATTGAGGTTGATGTCTAGCTCTGCCTCTTGAACTTGGCTTACCTTCTGAGGTGTCAAGAATCTGAGACCGTGGAGCCTTAGCCAGCATTGCTTGAGGAAAGAAATGGAAGAGGAACATTGTTAGATGTCTAACCTGGGATGCGAGGGAAGAGTTGGTCTCAAGTCTGAGGAAGTGATACTAGGCCACTTCTGTAGACAGTGGGAAGAAACAGAATAATACAAGCAGTCATTTGAGAGGGTCTAAAGTACATCCAACACCTGCTGAACTGTCTTGGGGGGCAGGCATTTCTTCCTTTCCCTGATTGCAAGGGATGATTGGAAAGTGGGCTTGTTGTCTAAAACTAGATGAGAAGAATTCAACGTTTGATATTGCAGAGATGTTGTCCAAACTGATTGTCATCTCTGTTAGGTTACCAGGTAAAATTTGGTGTGTGAGACAGGGCTTGCTTTGCCTCTATGTATGAGGGATTGAGAGGGCATCTTAGAAGTCCTAATCAAGGCACACTTTCTCCCTTGCCGGTGTGCCTGCAGTATAATTAATAATTATTCATTATTATTTATTACAAGTTTGATTAAACTAGGAAGGTAATCTTTTAAACTACATACTTGAGAGAACACTGCATTGAAAGTGTTGTCTAATTTTCTTATTTGAAAATAGTAAAATCAGACTAATTCTGTAAACCTCATGAGCTTTATTATCAGTGCAGTTTAGTCTTTGAAACTATTGATTTTCATTAATTTGCTTCCATGATACTCTCCATTTCCTCATGTCTAACTTACTGTGTGCTCTGTTATTCTATAGGAGTATAAGTCAGCAGTAAACCCATGAGTCATGGAATTGGGAGAGTTGAATAGAAATTATTAGGATTTCTTTCTTCTTATGCAATCCTTTGTTTGACTATTGAGTGTTTTTTAAAGCTCTAGCAAGAACAGGGTAAGATGGACTCTGTTTTGTGCAGCCCTGGTAACTATGATCATCATAAACATGGAAGAGAGTTAATTGAAAATTAAGACTATGCTGGAGGTAGGGGGAGAAGAGAATAAAAAGTCATAAAAGTTTAAATTAATAGAAAAACCCCCAAACCAGAAAGCCCAACACATTCTCTAGGATTTGAACCCATTTCTAGTGATATACCTCATCTAGGAAACCTTGGTATTCTCTACTGAAATGAATGTTAGAGCCAGTGAGCTCTATAGAGTTGGGTTTTTTATTTGTTTGCTTGGGCTTTTTAATACAAAAGTAAGGAACAAGAAGTATTTAAGAGTTTGCTATGGTCATGGTACTGACGTTGTGGGCATTTTCCTTCCTTAACTGTGTCCAGTGCTGGATGCTTTAAAAGAACCTTGGTAATCTGCTCTAAGGTTTCATTGTCCTTACTGTTGGAAAGTGGTGTGTCTCTCCTCAGTGCTTGATGTGGATTTTATTAATTACAATTTCAAGCCCATTGCATCTTCTGTCTTTCGAGAAAGTGAGAATAAATTGGTCCCCTTTTCTTTGCAGTAGCCTGCTGAGCACTTTGGTTCTTAGGAAGCCCTCTTTCAACCTTCCCTTAAAAAGTAACCAAATCCAGCTCATTCTGTATTTATTGTAGGCATGTTCCTCATGTTCTTCATGTTCCTCCTCTTTGGATTTGTCAGTTGTTTTCTTGAAAATTGATGCTTCAGTGGAGGTCCAGTATTTCATCTATAAGTGTATTGCAGAATGAAGCAAAAAAGATGACTTCACTTATTCTGAAAGCTGTCCTTGTTCCACACTTCAGTGATGTTTGCCTATTTTGCAGTTGCCTAACACTGACTGTTCAACTTGGGGTTTAGGCGCTATTCATTTTCTTAAAGATTACTACTTATATTTTCCATTGTCTTTTTATATGAGTCTTGGACACACCCCTGCTGGATTTCATTCCTCTTTTGTCAATTTCTTTAATTTATAAAATTGACTTGGATTTTGATTTTGTCCTTCCTAGCTTTTCATAGTTGACATATTTAATAAATGTGTTTTGTATTCAGCATCCACGTTGTTGATGCAAACATTGAACAGAATGAAATACTTTTGTGATAAATCTTTTGTTTCATAAAGCTCTTAGAAGTGCTTTCCAGGGAGTTCTGCCACTGCCACATCATTTTGTTTCCTAGACAGTGTTTTCTCTTTTTCTGGCTTATGGCACTAACTGGAAATGTTGTCTAAAGTCATACTTTATTTTTTTTTTTTTTCCAAGCATTTTCTTCCTCCTGTTCCTATTCAAAGTCAGTTACTGTATTTTAGAGGGAAGTTAGACTGATTTGATCCAGCCTGTTTGAGACAGTAATGCTGTCTGCTAATCTCTTCAATTCTATGAAAGATAACTTGTCTTAGAACATGTGGCAGCAGCTAGGAACTCTCCTCAGCTACTTTGTGTGCTGTACTTGTGAGATTTTCCCTGCCCACAGTCACAAACGATTGATGGAGATGGAACTTCTCAGTGTCAGGGTTGTCACAGCCATGGAAAACTTCTGACCCAAAGCTAAGTCTTGTCTTCAGACTTGTGATGCTGCTGCAGTAAACCTCATCAGGTTGCCTGAAGGAAGGACTAGCGCTCATGTTCATGTGGATGGTGCTGATAAAATGGTAGAATGGTAGTCAGCAGTACTCAGTTGAGAATGGATTGTGCTGACCACTGTTTCACCCATCCTTATAATTTGCAGATATAATTTACAGATCCTTATAATTTACAGATATCTGTGAAAGGTAGTAAGTTTTGAGGCTGGGAGGAGCATGTGATGAAAATGATGATCTGAGTAGCAGTTCTTCTAGTTGCCTGTAAGAGAACTTAATGATTTACCCAAGCAAGTTTTGTTGCTCTTTCATGCAGACCTTGCTGCTTTCTTCTTAATCTGGCTTCATGTATCATGCAGGGGTGTTTTTTCAGCTTCTTCTGGTATTTTATTCTGGAAAATAGGCTGTCTAATCAGATTTTCTTTAAAATGAAGGAGCTATTCTCTTCTCGTGCAGGAGCCATGCAGAGGTTCCTTGGGGAGAAAACAAAGTGAAGTGTCAGTAGCAGCCCCTTGGGCTGTACAGTGTTATAAGGCACAGCAGCTGTTTCAACTCTCTTGTATTACTAAGATGCTTTTTAATTTCTTTTAACTACTTGCCTAATTTAAAGTAATTTCCAATCCTTCTGAATAGGATATTGCTTGAATCCTTACATAGCTTTGGGGTATGTATTGGTTTTAGATGGACTAGGAAAAGTTACTGGGTGAATGGGAAAAGTTGCTGTGTAATGCCATTACGCTGATAAAGATTAAACCTGTAGAGCCAGACAGTGGTGAAAATAAGGATAAAATTGCAAGCTTATCCTTTTGTTTTTTTAGAAATCTCTGGAAGAGTAAGAAAATCTTTGCCAGCTCAGCTCCAGTGACCACGAAGCTCAGTGGGAAGTGTAGAAAGCTGTTTGAACTGAATGATTGCCCCCCTCAGGTGTGCTGGCAATTTTCACGTGTTGCCTTCTAAGGCAAAAAGGGTAAAGCATTTCCTCCCAGTTTGGTGCAGCCATGGTAGCAAGTGAGCTAATAATGTAAAGCCTCTGCTGCTCTCTGTGCAGAATGAAATCCAATAAAAGGGAGGGAACCTGTATTCTTTAATGGATTTACTATTGCATTCAACTTGCTGCCTGTTTTCTGGCAATATTTATAACCGACATTTCTAGTGCTAAACTGTGTTGGATGTCTTCAGGTTCCTGGTTGCCTTAGAAGTAACTTAGAGTTATGTTATTGCTGAAGAATGTTTCCAGACACTGTGTAGGAGGCTGATTGTATGAATTAAGGGTCTAATTTGGACTGCTGTTATGGTAAATGATTCAGCTTTGAATCAATTATGAATTTAGGGGGAAAAATTAATAACAAAGTATTTTGGGATTTTGTTCAAGATGGCATGGATCTTTCAGAACAAATTCTAGAGTGGCAAAATCAGTAACTCTTGAAGTACTTGTGGTCTGTTACATGATCAGTGCTTGAGATTTCAACGTGTGTTGACTAAAAAAGTATAAATGTGTTCTGATAAGGATAGGTCCTTTTGTCTTCAAGCTCTGAAGACTTTGGTTCTGCTATGAAGCTTGCTATTAGGTGGCCTTATGTATACTTCTACAGAGATCAGGAGTTTGGCCCACAGCTTAAAGTCATCTTAGAAAAAGGAGGAGGGGGGGATTTGCTTTAATTGATCATGTAAACTTATTATACTAACACTCTTATTTTCTTAAAAAAAATAATCTGTTAGAAAATGTTGGATGTAGAGTTGAGTTCAGATGTATTAGAAGTGTTGCGTTAATATGTCAGTTGTGAAAGTGAATAATTAGTGCAGGTTGAAGTGTGGCTCTGAGTGTCTGCAAACTGAGAGGGATGCCAAACATACTGGCTTAGTAAGGGGGAAACTTTGAATGCTGTATGAAGAATAATGTTGGGATGGAGAAAGCAATGACCAGATGCAACTTCAATTTCCAAAGTCAAAGTATTGAAGGATTGCTGAGACAAACCATGATATTCCTAATTGACTTGAGTATACTTCCAAGTTCTGTGAATTAAATTGATGAGATGCCTGTCTGTGGGGTTCCTGGTGCTGCTTGGTATGGGAAGGAGGTGGTCCTTCAGGATGTTGGAGTATGCAGAGGAGCTGAGCTCTCTTGAGACCAGTTACTTTCTGCAGACAAATAACCTTGAAAGTCAGGTGACTGAAAGAAGGAGGCATACTGGTCAAAACACAGATCAAAAATAAATTTGTTTTTTGTTCTCAAATTGTCATCTGAAGTCTGATGTCAGTGGAAGGAGCTTACTGACTTTCAAATTTTCATTTCTGTTACTTGGGCACATTATGCTTTTAAATGTATGTTAACTGAAATTTTAGAGGTGGTAATGTAGGAAAGAGCTCAATTATTATTTCTTCTTTTTTTCCCCTTTGCCTGTGTAGTCTATTTCTAAATTGTTTAAGTAGCAAATACTTTCGTATCTGTTTTGTGTGTTTTGCCACTTGAAAGTAGCTATTTGCAAATATTTACTTTACTTCCATGTGTCTTTGCACACAGCCTGTGGCTGAGAATGTGGAGGTAGGTGGAATAGCAACTGATGGTGTTGGCTTGAGGGAACTCCTCAGAGGAAGAGGGGGAAAGAAAAGAAGCAGCATATAGGAATAAGCTGTGAGCCCAAAGTGAGAGCAAAGTCTGGAAGGCAGCAGAAGAAAGCAGGGAGCAGAAATAAAGCTATAATCTTGAGAGGTGAAGGAAGGATCAAAACCTGAAATTTGAAAGATGTTTTGTGTGTTTTGTTTTGGAGGTGTTGCCCCCCCCCCGCTCCCCGAAAAAATTTGTTTGGGGGTTTAAAGCTCTCCCTATGTTCTTTTATATTTGCTGGAAGAGAGAACCATGTACATAATGAGAAACTTCAAGCACAAGCTAGTTTGAGTTCCTGTCCTACATAGGCCTTTTCTTATTTTGGCACAGGTTTCTCAAGTCAGATAAGTTTTGTAATAAGAGACCCAAATGTTAAATTAAGCATCTTCCGCTCTTACACTATAAATCCCCAGTAGCGCAGTTGTCATGTAATATTTTCATTTTTTACCTAGACCTTAATATTTAGTGGTGGGAGTAGGACCATTATTTTCCGAGAAGCTTCAAATATGAGTGATGAATAACTTCTATAACTGCAAAAACTTCCATGTTTTCATGCCAGAAAAGCCTCTATCAGGCTAAAGCTGTATCTTTTCTGTTGCTGACTTAACAAGGTTCAGATGAGATGAGTAGCTTTATGAAGTATTTCATGTTGTTCTCTGCTACTAGTCATCTGGATTTATTACAGAACCAATGTTGGTAGGAAGGGACCTCTGGCAGTAATGTAGCCCACCCCGCCTGTTCACAAGTCAGCCTGTCTAGAGCAGGTAGCTGCGCGCATTGCCCAGAAATTGTAACTCCAAAGATGGAGATGCAGAAAGCCACAGTGTCTGGGAGCAACCTCTTCCAGGGATGAACCACCCTCATCAGAAGAGAGCTTCTCTTCTCACCTAGCTGAAATTTCTCATTGTCTAACTTGAATTCATCTCTTCCTCATGTATCAGTGCATCTGAAAAGAGTCTAAATACAAGTTCTCTATGCATTTCCACGTGAAAATTGAACAGACTACTTAGTAAGCTACTGTGTAAAAAGCTCAAATAATTAGTTTATGTGTATATCTATGTGTGTATATATTTAAGGTTTTTTTTGTGAAGTAAAGGTTTAGAGTCCTACTTAAAGCCTTATGTAACAAACTTCATCTCAACTGTATTAAAGTTGCCATGCCTTTTTTTGTCAAGCTTTTAAAACCTGAAAATGCCCATTGAAATGGCATGTGGCTAAAGGAACTGAAACTGAAAATAGCTTTTTCCTAAAAAACCCAGGCCCTCTGTAGCACATCAGCTCTTCAGCAAGTCTTTTCCTCCTTTGATCTCAGGTCTCCTGCATCTGCTGGCAAAAGCTGGTGGGTCAATGAGCATGTAAATAAATGTATGTTGGATTTTATAGTGCTGCCTGTGACTTCTGCAGATTATTTCGGTGTTAGTGTATCTCTCTTTTTTCATTTTGATTAAATTGTCAGATACCTGACAATGGGATAAAGAATCCTGTTGTGATACAGGTCAGTGGCAGGCATCTGAACTGCTGCTGGACATTGCTATAGAGTAATAGTAAAACTGGTGGACTGTGTCTGACTAACAGATTGAGTGGGAAGCTGAAGTGCGGCGACACAGAACTGCAGCTGTGATTAGGAGAGCAGTAGGAATGGTGGATGTTTATCATTCTTGTTTCATGCTGTTACTTGTAGCTCAGTCCAAAGTAGTAGGTCGTTCCCAAGAAAATATTAAAAATAAACCCAAACAAAACATAAAAATCAAGTGAATTAGGAAAAATTGGTAGCAAGGTCATTGTAATTGCATTGTTGTTTTAAACAAAATCTCAAGTTGTGTATCATTGCAGGAGCAAAATTTGTTACTGTCTGAGTAGAGGTTTTTCACTTTGTGCCATATGTTACCTGAACAGAAGAGTCTAAAAGGACATGTGGAGAAGGAAAGCGTCTCTTCCATGAGCAAGCACACTTTCAGTTTGCATGGTTTTTGTTTTTTTTTTTTCTTTCCTCTATTACTCAGGTTACATCCTACACTTCTTATTTACCTTCTTGTCAGCTGGATGTTGCCCATTTTCCCACATTGCTGTCCTTCCTATCTTGCTAGCTCTTTGGCCTTTGTTTTATGCTTTTCTTGTGCAATTTGTGTTGCATTTGTGTGGTACCTGCTTGCTTTGTGTACAGAGTGAGCTGGTTGGAGTAGTGCTCATCTGTGCTCTGCTTGTTTACCAAGCTGCAGGCTTGAATTGTTCAGCTCCGTTGAGCTTGTCTGCCCTGCTGAGGTTCTAAGGGGCTTGTGGATTTTTAGCTGTTTAGCCTTGCAAGGAGTAACATAATTGACTACTTCAATCTGTCCTACATTCCTTAGCTCATTGTTTGCTCCGTTCCTAGTAGTACACAAAAACTTGTAAGGAAAACGAACTGTTCTCTTCCTCTATCCTGAAAAGACAGGACAGAAAAGATGCATGTCTGTGTAACTCCTGTTTCTATCTGCTCCCTTTAGGCTGCTGTTTTATAATTGCTCCCTTTTGATATGTATTCTGTTTCTCCTAGGATAAAGTATTAAACAATTGCAAGAAGTCTCTATAGCACGTGCCCCAGTCTTTGCTCTTATAATTTCTTGGAGGATATTTAAGATTAGAATTGGCAGAGTTGGCAGAAAAATGTTGTGCTTTACCATCAGCTGTCAGTCGGGGGTACTGAAACGCAGCTCTGCAGTGTGAGGCACAAGCTCGGGGAGGAGGGGAGTCCTTCCCAGCAGGGGAAGGAAGGTAGATAAGTCCTTGCTTTGTCCCCCTGCCACAGAGGAGAAGAAGGAAGGTTGCTAATGCTGCTGTAACCTAGGAAAAAAGGGGATGGTTTGATGGGACTAGAAAGGTATGAAATAAAGGGGAGAATTTATGTACAAATAATGGGGAGGTATCCCTGGGGTACACAGAGAGGAAAGTGATTTTATGATAGGAGCATTAAGAAGGAGATCCAAGTAGAACATCTGTTTGCATCAAAACACAGGAATGCACATAGCTCTTCCAGGTGTGTTTTCAGCAGGTGTTGTGGCTCTGCAGTGGCTCGTTCAGTGTCAGTGGTCAGATTTTAATTGCTTTTAAATATTTGTGAGCTAATTTTAAGCAGTTAACTTATACTTTTTTGTTATCTTTAATCAGGATTTGTTTACTTTCTGCTTCTTGAATACCCATCTAGTATCTGAATTCTTTTTTTTTTTCCTTCCTTCCCTCTGCAGTTGTGGGCTAGAAAGTCAGAGAAACAGCAGCTCATGAAAAATGATAAATGTAATGTCTAATTCCAGGACCTGGAGCCCTGTGAGCAATGTGGTAAATAAATGAAGAGAAGCTGACTTTATTATGTGGTTGTTTTCCTTCCCTCCTTTGTCTTTGGAGCCCTTTCATTCTCTTCTGACCTCTCAGTTTGCATGGTCAGCCTAGACCTGCATTGGTAGTGGCAGTGGCTGCAGCAATGATTGATGTGGAGACTAAATTGCTAGGCACAGTTAGTGAGTATTTCATGAAGCAGTTAGTCCACAAATCTGAAGATGGAGAAGCAGTTTATGTGGTTTTGACCATTGCATGCAGGATCTGGTTGAAAGTGTTACTTGTCTGGTAAAATGTATTTAAATCTCTTACAGGATCAAACACTGCTACGTGTGAAAATCCCAGCTTTAGGGGTTTTGTTTTTTAGAGAAAACTACTTAAAATGAAAAAGCATATTAAAGGCAATTTATAAAAGTAAAATCCTTGCAAGTGGCATGGGCACTACATGAAAATGCCATGTGGGAATCTGGGAGAAAATGCATACATCCACTGAAGATAATAAGGCTGAAAAGAAACCAGCATGGCATAGCAAACAGCAGGGTAAGAGAGGTAGTTAAACAAAGCAGTCTTCACCATCTTTTAAAAGGTCAGGTTTTATCTGCAAGAGCAAAGCACTAAGGTTTCATGAATTCTGGTGGGATAAGGTAAAAACGCAGTAAGCCTAAGGAAGAAGTTTGAGGAACAATTTGCAGAACCGTTGCAGAAGGTATAAAATTAGTATTTTTGAAACACGTTGGGAACAAGAAACCTGTTAGGAAATGTGTAGGGCTAATAGATAATCTCCTTTTATCCCCTGATGGAAAATAAAGCTCTACTGATTTACCTCTCGCATGTGTGTTTATTTTTGAGCTTTGAAGAAGTTCTGATCTGGAACCTTTCATTATGAAGGATGTATTAAAGTTTTAGATCAGACATGAGGAAGAAGTTCTTTACTGTGAGGGTGGTGAGGTGCTGGCACAGGTTGTCCAGAGAAGCTGTGGTTGCCCCATCCCTGGCAGTGTTCAAGGCCAGGCTGGACGGGGCTTTGGGCAACCTGGTTTAGTGGAAGTCCCTGCTCATGGCAGGGGGGTTGGAACTAAATGATCTTTATGGTCCCCTCCAGTCCAAACTCTTCTGTGATCTCTTCACACTGAGCTGGAAGGAGGTGTAGAAAAAGGTGACAAATTTAGTTATGATGTGGTTGATCATCAGAAATGTCTGCTGGACCCTTGTTTTAGGAGTGCACAAGGGAGGACTGGTAGAGAGAGAAAAAAGACATGGGATGCACTGCCTTGTAAACACAAGTGGATTGCAGTGGTGGAATCTGAGCAAATGGGGGTAAGGCTGTGGGTGCTGCTGGGAGATGGGGCCTTTCACAACTGAAACTGGCTGGGGAGGAGCAGCAGAAGGATACATGTGGCTGGGCAGTGAAGGGGATCAGAGACAGGGTTCTTGAGAGGAGGTTTGAAAACTGGTAACAATTTTATGTATTTAACAGGCAATTCAATCCCAATTAAACTGCCATCCATAGAATGCAGATGCTTTTAAAACTTACAGAAGGTGATCCTAATGTATTTTTTCCTGTCTTCAAAATAACAGAAATCCTTGAACTCTTGGAAGTTGACTATCCAAAACTTGCACATTAAGAGAGTCTTTTTAGGACAGTTTCATTTTGAGAGTCATTGTTAGAAAAACAGTTTGTAAATAATAGCAGTGAAATCTTTGTAACTTTTCCAAATAAATGCAAACTCTTAAGGGAAGGAGGCAAGAGGTTCCGCATGTCTCTATTCACTGCATGCCTTAACAGGTAATTGGTTTGCCTGCATCAGTTTCAAGTTTCTTGGCCAT